>NC_068567.1:41029584-41336260 GCF_025698545.1 Gossypium raimondii | reverse complement strand
TTATATAACATAATTAAAGCTGTCTGACAAATTGAACAATCATAAACTTCAGTCGAAAACCAACAATCTTGGAAAGTTATAACATAAGAGACTACTGAAACTACCAATAATATAGATAAAAGGGGTGATTAGGTAGGTTGACCAAGCTCCCACTACGCCGACTCGATTAGGATTGTGACTTACTTGAAATTCAGTCAACAACAAAATGAGTAGAAAAATCAGTGTATAACCAATATAGATTTAACTAGAAGCATAGTATAACAATAAATTCCTAAGTCTATGTTCTATTCAGAATCAGAAACTTTCCAGTACAATGTTACACATCAATTGACTGGCAATACAAATCTAATCTAGATACAGAACAGATCAAAAAAAATAGTGATTCCTACCCCCATCTACTGCACGCTATCTCCGACCACCCCAACACACTGATACGAGAGTTTAAAACCCCTCCAGTCCTACACACCATATAGTATCGATCTGACACATTCAAGTAGTTACAGACCAGCTGCCAAATCAAAGTTGCACTAAAGTGCCAGATTAATATATAGATTGCGACCAAACCATTAAATCAGAATAGACCATTTCTTCCTTTTCACAATTACCACCCAATACAAATGTTAATTACAGATGTCAGAATGTACACACAATTATTCAGATCAAATTCATATTCAGATGGTACAGACCAACATCACCAACAGTCATCATATTTAGTATTCATTTATATATTCACAACTTAGTTTCAGATTTATCAGATAGCAACACATATAGTTTAATACAGGTCATCAGTGCACTACAGAAAGTCAACGTTCGCGTTAGACAACGCTTACAACCTTAGAGATAAACTTCAGATCTGACTCACATACCTTAATAACTCCACAAGGCTTGGCACATGCCCGTGTCGTTCACCTGTATGGTCCTAAACTGCAAATAGTGAGTCATATAGCCTGGACACACGCCTATGTCTATAACACCCTAGATTTTAGGGTTAAAAGATTTGAGGTTTGAAGTAAGGGTTAGTGAGTAGGTTGAATAGTTGGGCTAGTTTGCACGTTTTAGTGTAAGAATGGGTCTACTGGTCTGGTGGTTGATTGAGTGTTAGTGTACCTCTAGGTTCTAGGTTCGAATCCTCATGCGCGCTTTGAGAAATTTGTTTTATTTTTGTTGCTTTTAAGTTTTGAGTATTTATTTATTTATTTATTTCTATTTTATTTTTATTTTAATTTGGTTATAAGAAATTTCATAGGAAATAAAAATAAAAAGAAAGCATGTTCTTTCTGTCTCCCTCTCTAGACGTTTTCTTCCTTTCTCCTTTTGTATTTCAATTTCAAGATTTTTTTCTTCCCTTTCTTTTCTATTCCTCAAATTAATCTTGGGTTTTCATCATGGTTGATTGATTGGGATCGAGTGTTCTATTGGATTGGTTTGAAATCGGGTAAGTTTTGTCTTTTATTTTAATGGGGGATTACGTCAATTTCGTTGTGTTGCTTAAATTAAATTCTCATAGTTTAGTTGTACTTGTAATTGAGGTCTCAGAATTGGTTTGGAGGAGCGAATCAAATAATTCTGGTGTTTGCTATCCCAAAATTAAGGTGTGGCTTCGAAAACTTTTCCTTTCTGTTATTGACAAAATTCTGATTTGGTTCTGTGAATTTCGACATGGTTTGTGGGTTTCTGAAATTTATCAACTGAAGTGTTGTTTTTGCAAAATCATTTTGAATTTTGGGTGTTTTGGCTTATTCATGAGTTAACGACGGTTGGGGATCATTTCGACATCAAAGGTATGTTTTGCAGCCTATTTCGGTGTTGTTTCCTAACCACACAGGTGGCTACACGAGCGTGTACCCCACTTGGGTAGCTCACACAGGCGTATGAGATCTCCACACGACCGTATCTCCTCTACACTTAATTTTAGCACTTCTGGACAGTGTGTTACACGTGCTGCTCACAAGGGAGTATCTCCCCTCCATACGGGCATGTGTGGCCTTCACACGAGTTTGTGTAGCCTCCATATGAGCATGTAGACCCCCACACAGCTTGGGCATTACCACACAGTCGGGGTATTTTGTGGTTCTGTGTGTTCCGGCCCTTGGCTAGGTTTTAGTAAAGGTAGTCAAGACTCTATTTCTTCTCAGGCATATCTATTATACGCAATCGTTGCATTAGTTAAGTGACTCATTAATGTGATATTGCCTAATATTTAAGTATTGTGGTGTATGATCCTGGATTTGGCTGATTGAACATGCGTACTTCCAGTTCTGTTTAACTGGTGTGTGACTATCTGAAAACTATGTGCATCAATTTTGTTATTGATTGACTAATTACGATCTTCTGTGTCAGTGTAATTGACAGTGTTTGGTGTGCAATTTTGCATTTACATTATGATTTCGAGTTTGGGAAATGAAGAGAAAGAAGTCTGATCTGATTTGTCAGTTTCAACCCCAATACATCTGTATAGCGGTTTACCGCATAGTACGATACTTCTGGCAGCCCAGCTACATACTGCTATTTACATGGCTTTGTTCCACATGCAGGGTGTGTAGGGTTGGATGGGATTTTTGAGGTCCTATGTGGTGTGCAGGGCTGGTTGAGCATCTTATAGCTCATTTGTGGTGTGAATAGGGGACGAAGAGGTGTTTGGTTGGATGGGTTGGTTTCACGTTGATGCATTTGTTCCACATTTTGTCTGTCTGATTGCGAGATTAATGGTATATAGATCGACGAATTTAGTACTGATGTGTCTGTTTTGGTTGTGATGATTATTTGGATATCGGATTGCCATTGTAAATTTTCTTTTATTAAGATACTTACTTTTTATTTTTATTTTGTTTCGATCTCACACTGAGCTTTTGTAGCTCACCCCTTTCAGTTTATTCCTTTGCAGGTACCCTAGTTTTTTGTAGCTGGACTTAGCATGTTGGAGGACTCGGATAGCCACGTTTTAAAATCAACTTTAAAAGTATTCTCATAAATTCCGCATTTATAAATAAACGGTTTGAATTGTGAGTTTTATTTAGAATATTATGGTTTAATTTTTGGGTTTTACGTACGTAATCTTCTTTTGGACTGAAATTTTTGTAATATTGGGATTTTACATCGGAGAGTTTTACGTAACCTAAATACTTTTTTGCTTATAATTGAGGAACTGAAACTTTTAGTTTTACGTACGTATGTAATCATGTTTCCCCACACGGGCATGTAAGATCTCTACACGGTCATGTCTCCTCTACACTTAATTTTAGCACTTTTGGCAAGTGAGTTACACGGGTTGCTCACACGGGCGTGTGTGGCCTTTACACGGGTGAGTATGGCCTCCACATCAGCGTGTAGACCTCTACATAGCCTGGCCACTTACACACTGTCGGGGCACACGACCAGTTTGTACTGTGTTGATTTATGACTAGTTTGTAGTACTGTGTGTTCCGACCCCTGACTAGGTTTTAGTAAGGGTAGTCGAGGCTCTGTTTTGTCTCGATCATATGTGTTATACGCAATCGTTGCATTAGTTAAGTGATTCATTAATGTGGTGTTGTCTAATATTTGAGTATTATGATGTATGATCCTGGATTTGGTCGATTGAACATACGTACTTCCAATTCTATTTAATTGGTGTGTGACTACCTGAAAACTGTGTACATCGATACGAGCTTCTGTGTCTGTTTGATTGACAGTGTTTGGTGTGCATTTTTGCATTTGCATTATGATTTTGGGTCTTGGATATGAAGAGAAGAAAGTCTGATCTAATTTGGTAGTTTCAACTGCAATACGTCGGTATAGCGGTTTACCGCACAATACGATACTTCTAGCAACTCAGCTGCATACTGCTATTTACGTGGCTTTGTTCCACATGCGTGGTGTGTAGGGTTGGATAGGCGTTTCTAGGTCCTATATGGTGTGCAGGGCTGGTTGAGCTTCTTATAGCTCAATTGTAGTATGAATGGGGAATGAAGAGGTGATTGGCTAGATAGGTGGTTCCATGTTGATGCATTTGTTCCACATTTTTTCTATCTGTCTTATTGCGAGATTAACGGTATATAGATCGACGTATTCAGTACTGATGTGCCTATTTTGGTTGTGATGATTATTTGGATATCGAATTGCCATCGTAAATTTTCTTTCATTATGATACTTAATTTTTGTTTTTCTGCCTTTTTGATCTCACACTGAGCTTGTGTAGCTCACCCCCTCTCAGTTTATTCCTTTACAAGTACCCTCGTTTTCTGTAGCTAGACTTAGCATTGTTGGAGGTCTCGAACAACCTCGTTTTAGAATAAACTCTAAAAGTATTCTAATAAATTCTAAATTTATAAATAAACGGTTTGAATTGTAAGTTTTATTTTGAATATTGTGGTATAAATTTTGGGTTTTACGCACGTAAGGATTTTTTGGACTGAAATTTTTGTAATATCGAGATTTGAAAATGGAGTGTTTTACGTAACTTAAATTTTATTTGTTTTCTAGATGGTTAAACTAATTTTTTTTCTACGATCACTTTGGTGATCAATGTAACCTCCGACATTCGGTCTAAATTTTTAAGTCGGGTTTGGGGGCATTACATTAAGCGGTATCAGAGCCAGGTTTGCAAAAAATCAGCCTGTGTTTTTATGTATCTGTGTGAGCGCGTGTTATTTTTTTAAAAAAAATTTGATAAACCGTACCATAGTATTTTGAAATGATATGTATTTCACTAATTTTAAGGAGATAAAATGTCTGAGACTTCAGTGCTGGTCTAGATAGAAATTCAAAACTGTAAGATTAGAAATATAGATTTTCGTATTTATTTTGTGTCTTTTTTTTCTAGAAATGTAGATACTCTAAGTTAGTCACAAGACTGATATTGATTCTGATGGTAAGCATGACCGTGAGGGTCAATCTGGTGAGACACTCAAAAAGTCGTTGGCTTCTACGGGACATGAGCTTGTACAGGAGTTAGAAGTCAATGCGATTTCGCCAACTTTGGGTAGTGATAACCCAGAGGTTTGTACCGATGTGCTAACTCGGGTGGTGAGAGGTGATAGAGAAAGTCTTCGAGGCTAGTTTAGAGAGGAATAAAGACTTTGTTCAAGGTAGGTGTGTGGATTGTGAGAAGAAAAGGGATCGTAGCCCTTTGAGGTTAGAGCCCCAGTCTGTGAAGCGTATAAGAACGCAGTTGGGTGTTAGTAAAGGTTATGCAGATGGTTCTGGTAATGGGGCGAGTGTATCCGTTTGTGAACACTATAAGAAGTGCCATTTGGGCAACTGTTGGAAGAAGTTGGGAGAGTGTCTTAGATGCGAGTCCATAGAGCATCCAGTTATGGAGTGTCCGTGACGACATTGAGACAGGTATGAAAGTAGGTTGTAGTGATTCTGTTTGTTATTTGTAGGAACGACATTGATTGCTTATTCGTTGGATAATGTTTGTGTGTGTGATGAACAAATATGTACCTACTTCAGTGGCTAACTGTTTCGGTTGTGTGTTTGAGGTTTTAGGTTCGAGTGTCCGTGTATGTAAATACGTTGATCTGGTTTAAAGGTTAGATGTTCGGTTTATGGGTGTGAGATTTAAATGTTTGGTACGATAGTGTTTCGGGTTTAGAGTGCGCAGCGAAAGCGTAGTGGTAAAGTTTGTGTTAGACAACTGTTCTGTTAGTGAAAATTTCAGGGACGAAATATCTTGAAGGAGGGGTGAGTTGTAACACCCCAGATTTTAGGGTTACAATATTTAAGGTTTGAAGTAAGGGTCAGTGAGTAGGTTGAACAGTTGAGTTAGTTTCCACGTTTTAGTGTCAAAATAGGCCTGCTAGTCTAGTGGTTGGTTGAGTGTTAGTCTACCTTTAGGTTCTAGGTTCGAATCCTCATGTGCGCTTTAAGGAATTTGTTTTATTTTCGTTGCTTTTATGTTTTGAGTATTTATTTGTTTATTTATTTATTTCTATTTTATTTTTATTTTAATTTGGGTATAAGAAATTTTATAATAAATAAAAATAAAAAAGCACGTTCTTTTCCTCTCCCTCTCTTGACGTTTTCTTCTTTTTCCCTTTGTTTTTCAATTTCAAGATTTTCTTTTCTTCGTTTTCTATTTTGTTTCTTAAATTAATCTCGGGTTTGTCATCATCATGGTTGATTGATTGTACTCGAGTGTTCTAATAGATTAGTTTGAAATTGAGTAAGTTTTATCTTTTTTTAATAGGGGGATTGCTTCAATTTTGTTGTGTTACTTAAATTAAATTATCATAGTTTAGTTGTTCTTGTAATTGAGATCTCAGAATTGGTTTAGAGGAGAGAATCGAACGATTCTGGTGTTTGCTATCGTGAAATTAAGGAGTGCGTTCAGAAACTTTTCCTTTTTGCTATTGACGAAATTCTGATTTGGTTCTCTCAATTTCGAAATGGTTTGTTGGTTTCTAAAATTTATCAACTGAAGTGTCATTGTTACGGAATCGTTTGGAATTCTGGGGGTTTTTGACTTATTCTTGAGTTAACGAGGGTTGGAGATCGTTTTGACATCAAAGGCACATTTTACAACCTGTTTCGGTATGGTTTCGTGGCCACACGGGTGGCCACACAGGCGTGTGCCTGACATGTGTAGATCATACGGCCATGTAAAATTAGAAATTAGGGTTTTTAGGTGAATTTTTGTGCCACATAGCCTGGCCACACGGGCATGTGTCCCCACACAGGTGAGTAAGATCTCCACACGATCATGTCTCCTCTGCATTTAATTTTAGCACTTTTGGACAGTGAGTTACACAGGCTGCCTACACGGTCGTTTGTCCCCTCCACACGGGTGTGTGTGGACTTTACATAGGGGTGTGTGGCCTCCACACAGCCTGGCCACTTTCACACTGTCATATGGCCCTATCTTGCCAAATTTTATACTGTGTTGATTTATGACCAGTTTGTAGTTCTTTGTGTTCCGACCCCTGGCTAGGTTTTAGTAAGGGTAGTTAGGACTCTATTTTGTCTCGGACATATTTGCTATACGCAATCGTTGCATTAGGTAAATGACTCGTTAATGTGATGTTACCTAATATTTGAGTATTGTGATGTATGATCCTGGATTTCGTCGATTGAACATGCGTACTTTCGATTCTGTGTAACTCGTGTTTGACTGCTTGAAAACTGTGTACATCGATTCTGTATCTGTGTGATTGGCAGTGTTTGGTGTGCATTTTTACATTTACATTTTGATTTCGGGTCTAGGATATGAAGAGAATAAAGTCGATCGATTTGGCGCTTCAATCAGTAATATACAGATAGCAGCCACCGCACAAGACGATACTTCTGGCAGCTCAACTGTATACTGCTATTTACGTGGCTTTGTTTCCTATGTGTGGTGTGTAGGGTTGGATAGGCTTTTCGAGGTCCTATGTGGTGTGTAAGGTTGATTGAGCTTATTATAGCTCATTTGTGGTGTGAATGGAGGACGAAGAGGTGTTTGGCTAGATGGGTGGGTTTGATGTTGATGCATTTGTTCCATATTTTGTCTATCTTATTACGAGATTAACGGTATATAGATCGGTGTATTCAGTATTGATGTGTCTATTTTGGTTGTGATGATTATTTGGATATCGGATTGCTGTCGTAATTTTCTTTTACTATGGTACCTAATTTTTGTTTTTCTGTTGTTTCGATCTCACACTGAGCTTGTATAGCTCACCCCTTTCAGTTTATTCCTTTGTAGGTACCCTCATTGTATATAGCTGGACTTAGCACGTTGAAGGTCTCAAACAGCCACGTTTTAGAATCAACTTTAAAAGTATTCTCATAAATTCCACATTTATAAATAAACAGTTTGAATTGTAAGTTTTATTTTGAATATTGTGGTATAAATTTTGGGTTTTATGCACTTAAGCGTCTTTTGGACTAACATTTTTGTAATATCAAGATTTTACAACAGAGAGTTTTACGTAACTTAAATATCGTTTGTTTTCTAGATGGTTACATTAAAATTTTTCCTACGACCACTTCGGTGATCAATGTAACCTCCGAGATTCGATCTAAATTTCTAAGCCGAGTTTTAGGGCATTACATTAAGTGGTATCAGAGTTAGGTTTGTAAAAGCTCGGTCTGTGTTTTTGCGTATCCGTGTGCGCGCATGTTTTTTTTTAAAAAGTTTTGATAAACTGTACCACAGTCTTTTGAAATGATATGTGTTTCACTAATTTTGAGGAGATAAAATGTCTAAGACTCTGATGCTGGTCCGAGTGGAAATTTAAAACTGTAAGATTAGAAATATAGATTTTCGTATTTATTTTGTGTTTGTTTTCCAAAAATGTAGATACTCTAAGTTAGTTAGAAGACTAATATAGATTCTAATGGTAAGCATGATCATGAGGGTCAATCTGGTGAAACCCTCAAAGAGTCATTAACTTCTCCGAGATGTGAGCTTGTACAGGAGTCAGAAGTCAATGCGGTTCCGCCAGCTTTGAGTAGCGATAACCCGGAGGTTGGTACCAAGACGCTGACTCGGGTGGTGAGAGAGGTGTTAAAGAAAGTCTTCGAGGCTAGTTTAGATAGGAATAGAGAGTTAGTTCAAGGTAGGTGTGTGGATTGTAGGAAGAAAAGTGATTGTAACCCTTTGAGGTTGGAGCCTCGGCCTGTGAAGCGTATAATAATGTAGTTGGGTGTTAGTAAACGTTATGCGGATGGTTATGGTAAGGGGGCGAGCGTATCGGTTTGTGGGCACTGTAAGATGTGCCATTCGTGCAACTATTGAAATAAGTTTAAAGCGTGTCTTAAATGCGATTCCATAGAGCATCGAGCTAGGAAGTGTCCACGACAACACTGAGACAGGTATGATAGTATGTTGTAGTGATTTTGTGTGTTATTTGTGGGAACGGCATTGATTGCTTATTCTTTGGATAACGTTTGTGTATGTGATGAACAAATATGTATCTGCTTCAGTGGCTAAGTGTTCTGGTTGTGTGTTTGAGGTTTTAGGTTCGATGTTCGTGTATGTGAGTATGTTGATTTGGTTTAGAGGTTAGATGTTTGGGTTATGGGTGTGAGATTTAAATGTTTGGCACGGTAGTGCTTCGGGTTTATAGTGCGCAGTAGAAATGTAGTAGTAGAGTTTGTGTTAGACAACTGTTCTGTTATTGAGAAATTTCAGGGCCAAAATTTTTTTAAGGAGGGGTGAGTTGTAACACCCTACATTTTGGTGTTAGAAGATTTGAGGTTTGAAGTAAGGGTCAGTGAGTAGGTCAAATATTTGGGCTAGTTTCCGCATTTTAGTGTTAGAATGGGTCTGTTGGTCTAAATGTTGGTTGAGTGTTAATGTACCTTTGGGTTCTAGGTTTGCATTCTCATGTCCGCTTTCAGGAAATTTTTTATTTTTATTACTTTTAAGTTTTGAGTATTTATTTGTTTATTTATTTATTTCTATTTTATTTTTATTTTAATTTGGTTATAAGAAATTTCATAAGAAATAAAAATAAAAAGAAAGCACGTTCTTTTCCTATCCCTCTCTAGACGTGTTCTTCCTTCTCCTTTTGTTTTTCAATTTCAAGATTTTCTTTTCTTCGTTTTCTTTTATGTTCCTCAAATTAATCTCAGGTTTGTCAGGGTCATGGTTGATTGATTGGGCTTGAGTGTTCTGTTAAACTGGTTAGAAATCGGGTAAGTTTTGTCATTTGTTTTAATGGGGGATTACTTCAATTTCGTTGTGTTGCTTAAATTAAATTATCATAGTTTAGCTGTGCTTGTAATTGAGGTCTCGAAATTGGTTTGGAGGAGCTAATTGAACGATTCTGGTGTTTGTTATAGTGAAATTAAGGTGGCGGTTCGAAAACTTTTCCTTTTTGTTATTGACAAAATTCTAATTTGGTTCTATGAATTTCGACATGGTTTGTTGGTTTCTGAAATTCATCAATTGAAGTGTCGTTGTTGCGGAATTGTTTGGAATTCTAGGTGTTTTTGACTTATTCTTGAGTTAACAAGGGTTGGGGATCGTTTCGACATCAAAGGCATGTTTTGTAGCCTATTTCAGTGTTGTTTCGTGACCACACAGGTGGCCATACGGGCGTGTGCCTCACATGGGTGGCTCACACGGCCGTGTGACATTGGAAATTAGGGTTTTTTTTCAAATTTGTGTGCCACACTACCTGGCCACACGGGTATGTGTCCCCACATGGGCATGTAAGATCTAAACACGGCCGTGTCTCCTCTGCACTTAATTTTTGCACTTTTGGCCAGTGAGTTACACGGACTGCTCACACAGGCGTGTGTCCCCTCCACGCGGACGTGTGTGGCCTTCACACGGGCGTTTGTGGCCTGCACATTGCTTGTAGACCCTCACACGGCCTGCCACCTCCACACGGCCGGGGCACACAGTCGTGTGTCCCTATCTTGCCAAATTTTGTACTGTGTTGATTTGTGACCAAATTGTGGTTTTGTGTGTCCTGACACTTGGCTAGGTTTTAGTAAGGGTAGTCGGGACTCTGTTTTGTCTTGGACATATCTGTTATACGCAATCGTTGCATTAGTTAAGTGACTCGTTAATGTGATGTTGCCTAATATTTAAGTTTTGTGATGTATGATCCTGGATTTGGTCGACTGAACATGCATACTTCCGATTCTATTTAACTGGTGTGTGACTGTCTGGAAACCGTGTACATCGATTCTGTAATTGATTGACTGATTACGAGCTTCTGTGTCTATGTAATTGACAGTGTTTGGTGTGCATTCTTGCATTTGCATTATGATTTCGAGTTTGGGATATGAAGAGAATGAAGTCTAATCTGATTTGGCAGTTTCATAGCGGTTTATGGCAATACGTCTCTATAGCGGTTTACTGCACAGTACGATACTTTCGGCAGCTCAGCTGCATACTGTTATTTACGTGGCTTTGTTCCACATTCGTGGTGTGTAGGGTTGGATGGGCTTTTCGATGTCCTATTTGGTGTGCAGGGCTAGTTGAGCTTCATGTAGCTCATTTGTGGTGTGAAAGGGAGACAAAGAGGTGTTTGGCTGGATGGGTGGGTTTCATGTTGATGCATTTGTTCCGCACTTTTTTTGTCTGTCTTATTGCGAGATTAATGATATATAGATCGACGTATTCAGTACTGATGTGTCTATTTTGGTTATGATGATTATTTGGATATCAGATTGCCATTGATTTTTCTTTTATTATGGTACTTAATTTTCGTTTTTCTTTCATTTCGATCTCACACTGAGCTTGTGTAGCTCATCCCCTCTCAGTTTATTCCGTTGCAGGTACCCTTGTTTTCTGTTGCTGGACTAGCATGTTGGAGGTATTGAACAACCACGTTTTAGAATCAACTTTAAAAGTATTCCCATAAATTCCGCATTTATAAATAAACGGTTTGAATTGTAAGTTTCATTTTGAATATTGTGGTATAAATTTTGGGTTTTACGCACGTAAGCGTCTTTTGGACTGAAATTTTTGTAACATCGGGATTTTACAACGGAGAGTTTTACATAACTTAAATACCATTTTTTTCTAGATGGTTAAAGTAAAATTTTTCCTACGATCACTTCGGTGATCAATGTAACCTCCGAGATTCGGTCTAAACTTCTAGGCTGGCTTTTGGGGCATTAGAATGTCTATAGCCCATGTAGACTCTAAAAGCAACAGTGAGTCACATAGCCTGGATACACGCCCGTATCCCTAACCTGTGAGATCCCTATCTTGTATTCAGTGTGTTACATGGCCTAGAGACACGCCTGTGTCCTTAGCCCGTGTGAACACTACACTAACCTGACCATACACGGCCTGGGCACATGCCTGTGTCCCTTGCTCGTGTGGCTTGTTTTTGGTAAACAGTGAATTACACGACCAACCACACGGCCTGGCACATGGTCATGTGGCTCACACGACCTACCACACAACCTGGCGCATGGCTGTGTGGCGTCAAAAGCCATTTTTTTACGTCCAAAATTTGTAAAAACTCGAGTTTTCGATTCACACCTGAAGTAGTTTTGATGTAGAAGCAACATAGAAGACTCCCGAAGCCTAACACAACCATCCAATTACACAATTGAGTCATTTAATTGACAACAGTTCCTAATTACCTCAGAAAAATATGTCAATAGTTTCAATGCAAAACCTTCAAAAATTTCAGACTTACCAACAAAATCAATTGCGATTACTCGAATTATTACGCTGAAGATTGTTGCTTTCGATATTCTCATCGAAAAAGAAACCAAACAATAAAAGAAATTTTAAAGTAATCGAGTTGGAAACAATTCTGGTAGTAAGGACACACGCACTTACCCGACAACGTAGCAGACAAACCGTGTGAACCAAGTAATAATTGGACAATAAAGAAGGAACAAAGTAAAGGGAAATAAAAGAAAAAGAAAAAGAAAGAATAACAGGAAAAAAATAAAGATGGAAGGAAGAGGGAATATTTAATTAATTAACCACAGATCAAAATTCTGGCATTAAGCAAAAACATTACCTAACGCATATGTCGAGACTCGAACACAGGACCAGAGAATGGACAGATGCTTAACTAATGAACTAACAAGCTCATTCTTGACACAGATTTACATAGAATTAAATTTAAGTCTACGGCCCAATAGTAGAGATTGATTAAAATTAAACTAGTAAAACTTCTAAAAACATGGTTTGAACTCCTAACCTCGAACACCTAAGCAGAGCATATAACCACAGATACAGAGACCTAATTACTATAGAATCCCACAAATAAACATTCAAACTTTTGGGACGTTACAGGTGGTTTACAATTGTAAGGAAATGTGTATCATAATCCATATTTACATGTATAAATCAATATTTCCAAGTCAAATCCATCGTTCACTCCTATAGATCTCATTAGAATATAACCAAAACCTTAACTAGCCAAACTTAGCATACAACACCTTTCACCAGTATCCCCATTTCTCGAAATTCCTTAAAATTTTACCAAGTTCCACTCCTACAGATGTCTCACTCTCTGAGGCATTTCCATTCAATATCCCAATGTTAGCAGTTTGCCAAATCTATTCGCCAAAGTATCGTTTAGGCGATTAGAATCATGCTACCATTTTTCTCTGACTTGTTCATCTGACCCAGACTTTGCCCAAAGGTATACCTGTATTTTAACATGTAAATAAAAAATCAGAGTAGTAAGCATGCTGAACATGCATTCGTATTTTAACAGAAACTAGTAAGCATGCGATTTCACACTTTGTAGAACAGATATATCAGATTTCAGTATTTACAAATCACTTAAATAAAAAAAAACCACAATGTCACATTGCAATGGGAATTGAACAAAAACATACCTTGTCAGTACTCGTATATACTTAGCTAATCAAAACATAAAATCATGCTTTTAGAGATTGCATATAGTAGTAGATTATTAATTTTCATACTCGTATCACAGACATATTGCATTATAGAACCTACGAGGTAGCTAGTCTCAAATTGCACTTCAAATATGGCCTTGATTAAATTTTACGGAAAATGGGCCTATAAGGCCTAACACAAGCCTATATGACCTACACGGCCTAAATAATCTAGGCCGTGTGGCCCACACGGTTTGCCACACAACCGTGTGGCTCACACGGTTTGCCACACAGCCTGACACACGGTTATGAGACGTCTATAGTGAACTTTTTGGCATCATGTTGTCTGTTATTTTTTGAGTTTTCCATTAATCAGTTTTCAAAGCACACACCACAATGAGAATTCCAGCACCTAAACCGACAACTAAAACCAACCATTTAGCATCGTTACACTAAATTTAAGCCACTAATTCTACCATAACCATTATCAATAAACGTTAACAAAACGAGTCAGACTCTAAACAACGACATTAGTCACTTACCCTTGACAGAAACAACGGTCTAAGGCACCTAAATTGCTGAAGGAACACCGAACGCCTCGCAGTCTCCTCCTATCAGTGCATCAAAACAATTAGCCCGACAAACCGACTTCTTTGCGATGAAACAATGACATGTTAACATCAAAATATTCAAAACCTTACCAAACCTTACAATATGCACAACCAATGTCAACGATAGAACCACAACAAAAAAACGACACAAAATGGTAAAAGAAAGCTTTGGGAGTAACAAATAAAATAAACACATTTGTTAATTCACATCAGCAACAAGAAAAAAAGGAAAGAAGTAAAATAAAAAGTATTTTGTTCTAATAATAGTTGACGTGAAACAAAATGAGAAAAATCAAGAAAAGTGGAAAGGTAGACGACTGAGTGGGCGAGTATTTTGGGGAGGGATTTTCTTAAAAAAAGAAAAAGAAATCCCAACTTATTGGATTTTCTACTACTTATCAATTGACCAAAGTTTGAATTTGACCCAAACACTAGTCCCATAGGCGACACAGTAAAGAATTAGGAAAAATTGTTCTCATTTGCATACGTAGAGATTCAAACACAGAACCAAAAGGTAAGCTAACACCGTACCACTGAACCAAAAAACTCATTCTAACATCAGTTGAACAAAAATAATATTTAAGGCAGAAGTTCAAAGAAAGGGGTTAGACAAAAATAACAAAAATACAATGAACAAGATTTGAACACAAGACCTCTTACACACAAACATAACACTTAACCATTGAACCAAATCAATTCATTTTACACAATTTTAGAATATTTAACTAAAAACAGAGCGACTCCACTCTATCAGTTCACTAACCCAATTTCTACTAACCTAGTTTTTGGGATGTGACAACTCTCCCCTCCTTAAAAGAATTTCGTCCTCAAAATTATGATGTCACTCCACTCACTTAACCACAAAATCCGTAACTATTTATTCCAACCGGACCATCATGCTACTGCTGCGCAACTTTAATTTCACAACAATCCCGACCATATTTCACTCCCAATCAAGACAATCTTTCTAACGAACTATCTATTAATTCTCTTGGCTTGTCTCTTGAAACTTTTTATAGAAATATTACTAACGATCCCTCTAACCCAGATTCTCAAAAACACTATTGAAAATAGACACTTGAATACAAACATTTCTTATCAACATAAGGTACAATTCAAATAGATCGTAAAAGTACCTGTATCAATTCGGAACACATATAATCATTTTAGTCATACAATATTTTTTAATTTATACAATTCAATTCAAATCAATACTATTTCATCAAAAAATTGAGCAGAAACAACATTTACATCATCTTTCAAATAACCAAATCCAATCACAATATACAATATTAAACAATTTGTTTCTTTTAACTTTATCCATTTAGTGCGATGAACTATGATAAAAAATACGGATACACGGGTAGCCACCCAAAATACACATGATTGTTCAAACAAGCTATACCACCCATATACACACCTAGGCACTAAGTACTAAGCTCGTAGATCTATATCACATCTATATCACACTTGAATCTCTGTAGAGATAAAATTGGTAATCTGCAACAATGTTGGGTTTCGGTAAGTGAATTTCCCATACATTTATATCACATCTCATATAAATCTCGTACAACACACAAATAACCTTATTAGTATGCCAATTGTATCATATCTTATTTGTTCGAGTATGCCCAAAGACCAATCATGAGATGATTGTAATCATATACTCATTTTACCTTATTTGTTAATATAAGGAATTGTCATTGTTATTTCAGTTTTTTTCTATGTGTAAATAAAATGGTTAATAATAAAGCCCTGAGTATAATATGATTAATCCTAAAAGGTCCTTAGTCAAATATTATTATGGGTTGCAACAATAATAATACATTAAGACTAATGTGTAGTTGATTAAAGACAAAGTATTGTCATTGACATAGGGATGTCAAAATCAATACATGAGTATGCGTTAAAGAACAACATATTGGACTGAATGGCTATGAGTATGTTTCTTGCATTATTATGTAATAGTCACAACATTACTTATAGTGATAACTATGTATACAATCCTCAGACTTGAGATCACCATTGTCCCGTCATTGTGAGTCGTATATTTTGACAGTCAAACGTCTACTGTAACAAGTTGTACTATAAAGATTTATGTTGGATATGCCACAATCTATGTAGTGAGATATGATTGATCAAGATAGGATTTGTCCCTCCTACATAATGGGAGCAATATATTAGGCCACTTGATGGAGTGAGACTAGAAATGCACGGCCATGCTCAAATAAGTTGATATGAGGTATCATACTTCTTTGTTTATTGAAGGCTACTTAGAATATAAAAAATGTAATGCCCTAAATAATTTATATCTGTTTCTGTAAATCCTGACACAAATGTGTATTTGAGGGTGTGTTTAAGGTCTTAAGTTCAAGTCCCATTTATGGAAAATTTTGTTATTTTTATCCTAGCGTTATCCCTACTGGTTAGGCTTATGTAATATTCTTTGTAAGCCCCTATCAAAATGAGTATGCTGGTTCGAGTGGTAAGGTGCTAGCTTGTTGGAGGTTCTGTGTTTAAATGCCTGCGTGAGCGAGGGTGATAATTTTTGTTTCGGTTAGCTGAGAGAGTTTGGGTGGACTTGAAATTCTAAGTTGGTTGCGTTGTTAGTGGATGTAGTGGGATCGTGTCCAAATTAATCAAATTTTATTTTTATCTATTTTTTAATTTTTTATTTTTCTCTCTTCCCAAATACCTTTTGACGTTTCTTCTCCAAATTTCTTTTCCAAACGTTTTCTTTTTGACTTCTTCTTTCTTTGATTTCTGTTCGCTATACTGTCATTCAATCAGTTTTTGGGGTTCCGTAATCCCTGCTCGGACTGTGGTAGGTAATTATTCTTAAAGTTTCGGGTATGTTAATGTCAAGGGGATTAAAATTCATCTTCTATTGTATAGTGTGTTTTGGCTATTGTAACTATTTTTGTAAGTGATCAAGCCTTTCGATCGAGTAAAATTATCAAGTATGTCGATTGGATTTTCGATAGATTGATGTTTCGGTACTTGGAATTGATCGATTAAATGGTGTTCTTTTAGGTTTGAAGGGCTTAGGATTGCTTATGCATCAAAAATGAACTAGGTGTGTACCCCTAACGCGAGAAAATAGGGTTTGGTGAAAACCAAAAATTGGGTCTGTCGACGCCATACGGGCATGTGGTCGGCCGTGTGGCTAGCCATGTACGAGACACGACCGTGTGAAAGTCGTAAGTGTGGTCTTGCACGAGACACAACCATGTGACGGTGATGGTTTGGCCGTGTGGGCCAAATGGGCTAGGCTTCATTGGGCATGTAGGCCTACATGGGTGAGCCATATGGGAGTGTGGGCCCACACAGGCATGTTGGCCCAAAATTTAAAAAATTTTCCTAAGGTCGTACAGGTTGATCCAATAGGCTATAGGCCCACCGTAGCGTTGGTAAGGGATAACCAAACCCTTTTTCATGTGATCTGATATTTTGATAGTCTGATCTTTGTAGGAAATTGATATGTATGTCTGACTGTTCTGTTAAAGCATATATGTTATTTGTATACGAGCATGATAAGCATGATAATTACGTTAATTTTGTAATCTTTATTTGTGTTTAGGGTGGGATTTGCATATGTGGAGGAAGTGATCTGTACGGTGACCTTTCACTTATTATCTGGCAGCTCGGCTACATATTATTATGTTATGTGTCTGATTGACACTATATAGTGTGTAGGGATGGGTGGGTGTTTTTAACCCCACATGGTGTGATGAGATAGTTAGAGATGGTGTGTAGCAGATGAGGGTAAGATTCCATATATTTGTTTTGTACATCTAATTACGATATCTATATCTGTTAAGGACTTAGGTCCAACTTTATTTCTGTCTGCATATGAGATTCTGTGAATGTTGCATGACTATTTTTGTTAGGTTACACATTGAGTTTACGAAAACTCAGATTCGTTTGTCTGATCTATACAGGTAACCTTCAGTCATAGGTCAGTTGGTGCAATAGAGGCTTAGTGATGACCACTCGTTGGGAAATTGTTTCCCTATTACCATTAGTTTCAGATTTGTTTGAGAGTTTGTTTGAGAGTTTGTAATTTTTGGAACTCTCTGGACTGTAAAAATTTAACTGTTGCTTTTGGTTTGGTTGCGTTTAAGTTTTTAAAATTATATTGATTGACAAATAGGGGTTTTATGTGAATAAATGTTTTGGAAACACGATCGGATGGTTTTGTTTTAAATGATTTTCAAACTTCTGCTGTGAAATAATTGATTAACTTAAAAGAACAACATGTAACGGTTCCAGTAACATATATATAACTGAATATTTTTTATAAAACTTGGACATTTTATCAAATAACTAAACATTGATTTATCGAAGTTTCATCAGTTTCAAAACCCTTCTTCGTAACACTCCTAGATTCGACCATAACGTTTAGGTCGAGTTTATAGTGTTACATTTAGTAGTATCAGAGCCAGGTTTACAAAACTCAAGCTGTGAATTTTAAGTTCCAAAATTGTGTTTTGAAAAAAGATTGGTTTCAAGCAAAAATTTGTTTTATCCTGAACGAGTATGTGGTACATCGAGTCTTTAGTGTCGATCTTGTAAATATTTTTGAACTTACATAGAACTTTATAAAAACACTATAGTTAGTATATTCTACAACTGTACTGAGTTAGTTAAAGACTAAAACCTCTGAAATACTTTTGAACTTCTGATAATTTAAGTATAAAATATTGGCTAATAAACACTGGAACTGATGCATAAAATTTTATAATGTAGATAAAACTGAAAATATGATGAGCGTTCATGGAACTTACAGTCGTGGTATTCGTGGGCGCGATGGGTGCTGTAGGGGGCTCAAGCTGAGTCTTTCTCTCTGGATAGTATGCCGAATTTGGGTACAAGTGAGACACCAGTTTTACCTACTACTGAGACTGGGTCTCAAAGCCTCTCGGCTAGGGACGACGTACTATCCCAAGCTATGTTGAGAGTGTTGGAGAGGGTCGTTGAACCCCATTCTGGATCTGGGGGCCTTGGGTCCATAGCTGAACAACTCCAGTCTAATGGCGCTAAACTGTTTAGGGGCTTCACTAGAGTCGCCCCCACTGTGGCCGAATATTGGTTGGAGGCCATTGAGAGGATTATGAATGACATCAATTGCATTCCTGAGTAGATATTGAAGGGTGCAGTTTCTTTGCTTCGCGATGAGGCATATCACTGGTGGTTGTCGATTGAGGAGGGTACTCAACCGGATCGCCTGAACTAGGACTACTTTAAGACTGCCTTCCAAGGAAAGTATGTGAGCACTAGCTATGTTGATGCTCGTAGGCGTGAGTTCACGAATCTTACGCAAGGTGATAAGTCTATAGCCAACTATGAGGCTAAGTTTCTGAGATTGAGTCGTTATGCTCGAGGTATGGTGGCATCCGAGTATGAGAAATGCGTTCATTTTTATGACGGTTTAAGGGATAGTCTGAGGGTTCTGATTACACTACAGAGGGAGTGTGAGTTTGCTATTATGGTGGATAATGTGAAGATCACCGAAGAGGTTAAGCGCGTGGAGTGCCAGAATAGAGACCATGAGAGAGGCAAGAATAAGAGGGAGTCGGAGCCCCTTAGTTCTGTTCAAAGGCTTAAGAAACGGTCCAGACTTGATGGGCTTGTTAGAGTAGGATTCCTATTGTTCCTACTAGGATTCAGCCTTGTGGTGATTGTGGTAGGTGTTATCTGGGCGAGTGTTGGAGGAGATTAAAGGTTTGTCTGCGATGTGAGTCATTAGACCACCGAATTGGAGAGTGTCTACATCGTTCTGATCAGATGCAAGTTTCAAGATTGGGTTTTATTTAGCCCTAAAGGGCAGTACAGCGGGCACTTAGGGGCCGTGGACCGGCTAAGGGTGGTAATGGTATGGGCCAAGGATAGAGAGCACTAGGCAGAGGTGTTAATCAAACTAAGGTAAGGCAACTTGCACTGGTTTATGATGCTCGACGTCGAGAGGACAGAGATGCCTCTAATGTGATAACAAGTACGTTCTTTATTTTTTATGCTCGATATACTACTTTGATAGACATAGGTTCTACACACTCCTTCGTAGCTAGTTCTATTTCCGAGAACTTGGGATTACTATTGAGTGTACTTCTGGTGAGGTCTTTGTGCTGAGTCTATTGAGAAAATCTGTTTGGGTAAATAGACTTTATAGGAATGTTCCATTAGAAGTACAAGGGGTTGTGTGTTCAGTAAATCTGATGGAGCTACCGTTTGGGGAGTTTGACTTAATTCTGGGTATGGACTGGTTAGTTGAGCACCGAGTTAGTTTGGACTGCATGACTAAGAGGGGTGTTCTGAGGATCAAGGATGATAAGGAGGTTGTGGTGATCGGTGAGCGTCGAGATTGCCTGTCTAATGTAATATCCGCTCTAGTGGCCGAGGAATTAGTTCGGAAAGAGTGTAAGGCATATTTGGCCTACGTCAGTGTTTCAATTTTTGGGGACTCTTTTGTCAAGAATATCAGAACAGTGAGGGAATTTTTGGATGTATTTCCTGATGAGTTACCGGGTTTACCTCCGAATCGGGAAGTTGAGTTTGGCATTGAGCTTCTACCGAGTACAGCTCTAGTGTCCATTGCTCCTTACCGTATGGCACCGAAGGAGCTTATAGAGCTTAAGGCTCAACTTCAGAAGCTTCTGGATCGTGGTTTCATCCATCCTATTGTGTCTCTGTGGGGGGCACCAGTTCTGTTTGTGAATAAAAATGATGGTACCATGAGAATGTACATTGACTACCGGCAACTGAATAAGGTAACTGTGAAGAATAAATATCCACTTTCGAGAATCGATGACCTGTTTGATTAGTTTAGTGGGGCTATAGTATTCTCGAAGATAGATCTTCGTTCTGGGTATCATCAACATAGGGTTAAGGAAGCTGATATTCATAAGACAGCTTTTAGGACTCGCTATGGGCATTACGAGTTCCTAGTTATGCCCTTTGTTTTAACAAATGCTCCAGCTGTATTCATAGATCTAATAAATTGATTTTTCAGCCGTATCTAGATCGGTTTGTAGTACTCTTCATCGACGATATTCTGGTGTACTCTAAGACTGAGGATGAGCATGATGAGCATCTTAGAGTAGTGCTTCAGAGTTGCATGTGGTTTTTACTGAGGGGATTCGAGTTGATCCTAGAAAGATTAAGGCTGTGCTTGATTGGAAACAGCCTAAGAACGCTTCTTAGATCCGCAGTTTTCTGGGTCTTGCTAGTTATTATCGGAGGTTTGTTCAACTCCTCTGACTAAGCTTCTACGTAAGAATGTTCCTTTTATCTGGACTGATGCACAACAATCAAGCTTTGAGAAGCTCAAGTCTATTCTGACTTAGGCTCCTGTTCTGATATTGTCTAAATCTGTTAAGGAGTTTGTAGTGTATAGTGATGAGTCGCGCGTCTGTCTGAGTTGTGTATTGATGCAAGATGGTAAGGCTGTAGCTTATGCGTCTTGTCAGTTTAAGTTACACGGGGGGAATTATCTGACGCATGATCTCAAGTTAGCCGCTGTAGTGTTTGCATTAAAGATCTAGAGGCACTATCTATATGGTGATAGGTGTATTATCTACACCGATCACAAGAGCCTCAAATACCTCTTTACTCAAAAGGAGTTGAATCTTAGGCAGCGTGGATGGGTGGAGTTGCTCAAAGATTATGACTGCACGATAGAGTATCATCCTAGAAATGCCAATGTGGTGGCTAATGCTCTCAGTCGTAGAGCAATGATTGATTTGAGGGTAATGTTTGCTCATCTCAATTTGTTTGATGATAGGGGGTCTGTTAGCCTAGTTGCAAGTAAAGCCGACTTGGATTGGGCAAATTCGGGAAAAATAGTTAGGGGATGAGTCTCTAGGTTTGCACTTTCGTCAAGTTGAGAGTGGAATTACTTCTGATTTTGGACTGAATAAGGATGGAGTTTTATGTTTTCAAAGTCGAGTTTTTACACCGAACGATTTTGATCTAAGACAGTCAATTTTGAGGGAAGCATATATACTATGCATCCTAGTGGCAATCAGAATTAGGATCTTTGTGAACTGTACTGGTGGCCGGGTTTGAAACGAGAGGTAACAGATTTTGTTGCTCATTGTCTGATGTGACAACAAGTTAAGACTGAGCACCAGCTGACTTCGAGTTTGCTTTAACTTGTTAAGATTCCCTTATGGGAATGGGAACGAGTGACGATGGGCTTCATTCGTGGGTTGCCCTTGACATCCACTAAGAATGATTTTGTTTGGGTCATTGTGTATTGATTAACCAAGTCTGTCTATTTTATTCCGGTTCGGACGGACTACTCTCTACAAAAGTTATAAAAACTCTATATTTTTGAGATTGTGAGATTGCATAGGGTTTCAGTTTCGATAATCACTGATAGGGATCCTCGTTTCACTTCTTGGTTCTAGAAAAAACTATATAAAGCTCTGGGTTCGAGATTGGACTTCAGTACGGCATTTCATTCTAAGAGGGTGATTCAGATACTAGAAAATATGCTTCGAAGCTATGTGATTGATTTCCGAGGTAGTTGTGAGGATTTTCTACTGTTAACTGAGTTTGCCTACAAAAATAGTTTCCAGTCTAGCATTCAGATAGCACCTTACGAGGTTCTGTATAGTGTAAGTGTCGTACTCCGCTATGTTGGACTAAGTTAGGTGAGTGACGAATTTTGGGTCCTGCGTTGGTTTTCGAGAGTAAAGATAAGGTTAGACTGATTCAGGATCATCTTAAGGCAGCTTCTGATAGATAGAAGTCCTATACAGTTCTGAAAAAGAGGGATATCGAGTACGCTATAGGTGAATTTGTATTTCTTAAGGTATCTTCATGGAAGAAAGTTTTGCGGTTTGGTCGTAAGGGCAAGTTAAGCCTTAGGTTCATTGGGCCGTATCGAATTTTGAAGCGTGTGGGAACAATCGCTTATTAATTAGAGCTACCTCTAGAGTTGGATCATATTTAGATGTGTTTCACGTCTCAATGTTGAGACAGTATCGGTCTAATCCATCTCACGTTGTCTCTGTTGAGGAGATTGAGGTTAGAATAGACTTGACTTTGAGGAAGAGCCGGTTCAAATTTTGGATCGGGATATTAAGGTTCTGAGGAGGAAGTCCATTCCGTTAGTTGAGTTTTTATGGTAGAATCATGGCACTAAGGAAGCCACGTGGGAACTTGAATACTCGATGCGTCAGCAGTATCCTCATCTGTTCGGTTCAGGTAAATTTCAAGGCCGAAATTTCTTTTAGGGTAGTAGAGTTGTAACGCCCTGAATAATTTATTTCTATTTCTGTAAATCCTGACACAAATGTGTATATGCTTCAGTGGTTAAATGTATGGAGGGTGTGTTTGAGGTCTTGGGTTCAAGTCTCATTTATGGAAAACTTTGTTATTTTTATCCTAGCCTTATCCCTGTTGGGTAGGTTTGTGTAATATTCTTTGTAAACCCCTATTAGAATGAGTTTGTTGGTTTGAGTGGTAAGGTGTTAGCTTGCTGGAGGTTTTGTGTTCGAATCCCTGCGTGAGCGGGGGTGATAATTTTGTTTCTTGGCTGAGAGAATTTGGATGGACTTGAAATTCTTAGTTCGTTGGGTTGTTAGTGGATGTAGTGGGATTGTGTCCAAATTAATCAAATTTTATTTTTATATTATTTTATTTATTTTATTTTTTTCTTCCCAAATACCTTTTTACGTTTCTTCTCCAAATTCCACTTTCAAACATTTTCTTGTTGATTTTTTATTTTTTTTATTTCTATTCATTATACTATCATTCAATCACTATGTTTTGGGTTCCGTAATCCCTGCTCGGACTGTGGTAGGTAAGTATTATTGAAGTTTTGTGCAATTGGGAATTGTTTTCTGGTGTGTTAATGTAGTGAATTCTTGTGTAGGTGTTAATCAAAATGATCAAAATTCATCTTCTATCGTGTAGTGTGTTTGGGCTATTGTAACTGTCTTGGTAAGTGATCGAGTCTTTCGATCTAGTAAAATTTTCAAGTATGTCGATTGTGGTTTTGATAGATTGGTATTTCGGTACTTGGAATTGATTGATTGAATCGTGTTCTTTTTAGGTTTGAAGGGCTCGAGCTTGCTAACGCGTCAAAAATAAATCAGGTGTATACCATTAACATGAGAAAACGGGGTTCGGCAAAAGTCAAAAATTAGGTCTGTCGACACCACACAAGCGTGTGGCCGGCCGTGTGTGAAACACGGCTGTGTGAAAGTTGTAGGTCTGGTCGTGCGCGAGACACGGCTGTATGACGGTGATGGTGTGGTCGTGTGGGTCACATGGGCTAAGCCCGATTAGGCGTGGGCTATACGGGCAAGGCCAATCTAGGCATGTGGGCCCAAAATTCTAAAAATAGCCTTAGGTTCTCACGGGTCAATCCGATCGACTGTGAGCCTACTGTAAGGTCAGTAAGGGCTAACCAAACCATTTTTCATGTGATTTGATATTCTTATAGCCTGATTTATGTAGGAAATTGATATGTATGTCTGACTGTTCTGTTAGAGCATATATGTTATTTGTATACGAAAATGATAAGCATGATAATCATGTTAATTTTGTAATCTTTATCTGTATTTGGGGTGGGATTTGCATATGTGGAGGAAGTGATCTGTACGGCGACCTTTCACCTATTATCTGGCAGCTCGGTTGCATATTATTCTGTTAAGTGTCGGATTGACACTATATGGTGTGTAGGGATCGGTGGGTGTTTTTAACCCCACATGGTGTGATGGGATGGTTTGAGATGGTGTGTAGAGGATGAGGGTTGGATTCCATATATCTGTTCTGTACATCTGATTACGATATCTATATCTGTTAAGGACTTAGGTCTGGCTCTATTTTTGTCTGCATATGAGATTCTGTGAATGTTGCATGACTATCTCTGTTGGGTTACACACTAAGATTACGAAAAATCACATCTATTTGTCTAATCTGTACAGGTAACCCTCAGTTATAGGTGGGTTAGTGCGACGGATGCTCAACGGTGACCACTCGTTGGGAAACTGTTTCCCCATTACCATTAGCCTCGGCATTTTAAATTCTGGATTTGTTTGAGAGTTTGTAATTTTTGGAACTCTCTGGACTGTACGAATTTAATTGTTGGTTTTGGTTTGGTTGTGTTTAAGTTTTTAAAATTATGGTGATTGACAAATAGGCGTTTTATGTGAATCAATGTTTTGAAAACACGAGCGAATGGTTTTGTTTAAAACAATTTTCAAACTTCCGCTGCAAAATAATTGATTAACTTAAAAGAACAACATGTAACGGTTTCAGTAACATATATATAAATGAATATGTTTATAAAACTTGGACATTTTATCAAATAACTAAACATTGATTTATCGAAGTTTCATCAGTTTCAAAACCCTTCTTCGTAACACTCTCGGATTCGACCATAACGTTTAGGTCGGGTTTAGGGTGTTACAAAAGAAAATATGAGATTGGACTATACAAGTGTGACTACTCCATGACTTGTGTCCAATCTATATATAAAGGATAAAATGATATAATACATGAAAATTTTATCACAAAAAGGTTATGTCGACTCACGACTTCTTGTAACTTGGGTTGCAATGATGCATTACTAGATGCCACTTATTGCTTGTAAAATTAGAACTGTTCAAGTATTACTACTAATGTTACAAGAGCCTACAGGGTCACACCTTTTGTTAAATCGAACAGAATCCTAACACAGTTGGTATTGTATTTAACTGTCACATGAATTAAATTAATTACTGAATTAATTTAATTTGACAGATAAATATTGAACGCATTATATGTACAAACTTGTTGTACATAAGCAGAGAACATAGTTAAAATTAATAAATGAATTTGATTCATTTAAAATATTAATTGAATATAGTTTACCGAAATTATTAAAATAAATAGTTATAATAATTTCGGTAAAAGATCAATAACATGGAAGATAATATTCTTTTGGAAAAAATATAATAAAACTTTCTTTATGTTCTCTAATGGAATATTTTCGTTTGGAAAGAATATAATAGAACTTTTCATATGTTCTTTACTGAAATATTTCCATTTTTATTATGTGATATGAAAGGAAAAAGAGAGTGAATCTCTGATTGTGTTAGGGTTATCAAAGGTCTAGCAGCCACTTTTCGAATTCTCTCTGGAAAAGTTCAAAGTGTTTTTGCTATTCATTTTTTGACTACGTGGACTATGTAGACACCAAGATTTTTTTGGTTGGGGCTTGGAATCGACATCGCAAAAGGAATCAGGTCTTAAAGGTATGTCTTCAACTCATTTTCAACCCAATTCGTTCCATGTACATGGATCCTTGGTTGATGATCACCGGAATAATATTTTCGCTGTGCCACAAGGCATACTAGTGTTCCAACACTATGTTCATCCGAGCTCAGTACACATATCAAAACAACTCTCTACAATTCAGTCATTTTCCCCACGTTTTGTACTAATTTGTAAACAAATTAAAATACATTCAAATATTATAATTTCATAAGAAGTGTCAGGCACTAATCTACATTTTTCCCTTTTCCTTAATTATCTACTGGTTGATTCAATTATTGATTTATACGGTAATTCATTTCAAATTATCAATGCCAATTACCTTAAAACATCTTATTCAAGGTATATTTCAACTTAATTTCATTTTTACAATTTCCTTAAAGTTTTACATTTTATTCAATTTAGTCCCTAAAACCAAAATTATCATATTTTTCACATTTAAGCTTCATTTTTCAATCCAATTTCAATTTCATCCTCCTGCAACCCTATAAATTCAATAATTATATAAATTTCATGTTAATTTTGAAATATTTTCATTTTACTCCTAAGCTCAAAACTAGCAAAACTCACTTTACAAATCACCTTAATCAATTATAAACTTACAACCAAGTCATTTAACAAAAAAAAAATCAAAAACCATCAACGACAATATTTCAAAACTTTAACAGTTTTACAATCTATTACTCGGGATAATTAATTTGAGCTAAAACGATTTTAAAAACATAAAATTTAGTAAAAACCAACCTCAAATATACTCACATGCAAGAACAACCTGGCTGAATCTTCAAAAATGGTGTTTTAGTGTTTTTGGTTTGAAGTTTCGGTGATGGAGTAGAATGATGATGATGGTTTTTTTTAGTTTTATGTTTTAACCTTTTATTATTGTTATTTTAATCTTAATTTAACATATAATTATGTCTAAAATACATATTAAATCGTCCACTATAATAGGTTATGAAATAATTTCCATTTAAATCCATTCAATTATACTATTTGATTCATTTAACTAATAAAATTAATAATGATTAATTTTTACGGTTTTTACGATTTAGTTTTTGTACATTAATTAACTATTAATTCAATAAATTTTTCGGACCAAAATTCAATTCACAATATTTAATAAAAATATTTACAGGTTCGATTTACGGAAATGAGGTCCGAATACCTCATTTTTAAAACCACTGACTTTAGGGTCGAACCACTTGTACTTTAACTAATTGTTCAATTAGCAAATTTATCAGATCAAAATTTAATATAACACTATAATTGAGTCGTAAATATTAAATAATAATATTTACAAGCTCACTCATCAGAACTAGGGTCTTAAAACCACTATTTCTATCACCACTGAAAAACGGTCTGTTACAAGAAACCGATAAAATTATTATTCCCAGAAAATATAATTTATACTTAGAAATAAATTCTCACTATTTTCTGTCAGAATAACAATATCTCAAAATTGTATATTTTAGCTCTACCAGTGTCATATATTTTATGGAGATATAGAAGAATCCTGATTGAATTAGTAGAATACAAATAATATTTATCTTATAGAAAAACTAGTCACCTAGTTTAACTAGAAGAGGGGGTTGCACACCCTAGTTTAGGGTTTTCGCCCCCTATATGTATTATGAGGGGTTTTGGGCCTCTCCTAAGGGTGAGTAAAATTCGATTCGATTTGAAAAATCGAAAAAAAATTTATGTATTATGAGGGGTTTTGGGCCTCTCCTAAGGGTGAGTAAAATTCGATTCGATTTGAAAAATCGAAAAAAAATTTAAATTTGAGTTAATCGAATCGAGTAATTCGAATTATTCGAGTCAACTCGAATAAGAAATTTCAGATTTCGAGTTCGAGTCGAGTTGAATTTTTACAATTCAAATAACTCGAATAACTCAAATAACAGATTAGTATAAATACCATTTTGATCCCTGTCAATTTTGAAACTGAGAAAATTGGTCTCTCTTAACAAAAATTACAAAAATATTAAAGTAATTTTAAAATTTTGAAAATAATTTTTAAAATTCAAAATATTTATAGAAATTCTAAAACTTATATTTTTAAAAATATAATTTTTTAAAATTATATAAAATTTAATAAAATAATAATTTTGGAATCTAAATAAGTGATTAATGATTCAAGTTTATCATACTAAAATATCTTTTTTATTTTGCTTTAAAAAGTTTTCAAATATATATTGTTTCAAATTTTGTGTTCTAACATAGAAATAGTTATATTGTATAAGATTTTAATTTAACATTATTAATTTTTCTAATTTAACTCAAACGATTTCACTCGATTCAATTTAACGCTCACCCTTAATTCGAGTTATCCAAAAATCAAAATTAAAAACGAAAAATTACGTTGTTCTGATAAATGTTTACCTTTTCTAAAGTTAAAAGTCAAAACTCAAAACTATCAAGTTAAAAGGTAAAACTACGTTGTTTTGATAAATGTTTACCCATTAGTCTTACTTTCCTTCCCGAATCGCCCCACTCTCCTTTTTTCCTTTACCCAAAATTAATCTAAAAGCTTATACTTCATCTACTAGTAAAATAATCAGTTCATGTAAACGGAATATTGAGTACAAATAATATGATTCGTTAATTCAACTCGACTCGACTCGAAATTTTTTGATTCGATTCGAAAAAAATTCAAATTGAGTTCGGTGGCTAAAATAGGATTCGTCAACTTGACTAACTCAAAATTTTTTTACTCGATTCAACTCGACTCAATCGAATACTCACCCCCTAGCCTTTCATGTCTTAGGCCCAATTATATGTGCTTCTTAGACTTTTAATCCAGCACTTTATAATTTAATCAAACCCAATACATGTTTTTCTATTTGCCAAAATAAATATTATTTATTAATTTAATTTATTAGATAAAATAATTTTTTAATCGTATAATTTCTCAATCAAATTCTAATTCCGTTAAAGTCATAACAACTTTACCGTAAAAGAATCTATGAGAAAATATATTTAATTTTATATTCAACGGATTCACAATGACCAATTAATTTAAATATATTTTTGCACTTTAATTATTTTATTAAATAATAATTCAAAAACTTAAATTAATTCAGATAATATTAAGGAGGTTACATTAAAATTTAATGTTAAAATTACTATCCGTTACGTATTCGTAACAAGTGCGAATCTAATGGTTACAAAATATTTGCTTCCAACAAGACCTCTTAAAAGCCATGCTTTAACCATAGATACTTACATTAAACATTGATTATAATTTATACAAATTAATAAATAACATAAAAAACATTTCAAAATTAAATATAATAATTAATAATAAAATTAAGTATAATAATTTTTATCCAAAAATATCTTCTTTAACATTTTATTCTCTTAAATCTTATTTAACTTTTCTTAAAGCATAATATTTTGTATCCGTAAACCTAAAACCGAACAATGAAATAGAATCATCGAAAATCCTGATTTTATGTTTATGAAAATCCTAATTTTGTGTTTATCTCCTTTATTATTTGTAGCAGCTGGAAGGATGTGGTGTTAAATTTCTTACATTGACTAGTAACAAGATTAGTCTTTAAAAATGAACATCTAACCTTAAATATGAATTTGTTGGTTAGGTTGTTTTTACACACCAACCTCGTCGAGGTTCGAAAGCTGGTTTGGATATTCATTTAGTCAAATAAATATTAATCAAATGTCATCATTTTTCCTAATTAAGTTTCCTAATCAAATGGTTTGTAAATTGGATATTTACACGGTGCATTCAAGAAGAACTGTTTTTATTCTTGTATAATATAATATGTTTGGATCGGTTCGAGCTCGAGATCAAAAAATTTCTATCTAAGATTTAGTCTATTTTAAAAAATGGGCCTTAATTTTTGTTCAAACTCATTTTTCAAACCTTTTTTTTTTTATCCAAATCTTCTTATTTTTTTTAATGAACTTTCATATTAAGCGGATGACCTTAGCTATAATCAAGCCTATATGAAATCTAAACTTTAACAGGATGTTTACTTGAATGTAATTGCACTTCAATGCAGCCTTTATTTAATCGGGTTTATGGTTTGTTTGGTTTTTTTTTTTTTTTTGTTGAATTGCCTATTGGTCGTTCAAGGGAGTTCCCTGAATCACCTACTCAGACAATCCTCCTGTAATAGCATTTTTCTTTTGGGTTCCAAAATAGTCCTTTGCTATCATTTTTTATTATTATTATAAGCGGGCTCTCTTTTGATAAGAAAAAAAAAATATTTCTTCTTCTTTTTATCAAAAATATTATTCCTCATTTTAATTATGACCTGTAATCTTTTAATATTTTTTCATAACAATACATCAAATAACCATTAATGGAAAGTTGAATAACACAAACCTAAAGAAAAATAATAAAAGATGGAGTGAGCTACTAGATTTTTGGGGTGAAAATCTCATCCTAATCTTTTAGATATTCGATTCTTTTCTTTTCTTTTAGAAAATAAAACTAAAAAACAATATTTAAATGATAATTTTTATTAAATCTCAAAATTTCTTGGGTTGAACAACGGTAACCAATGGTGTGAGGACTATCTCGAAATGAAAATAGGATGAATATGAAGATGAAGATGGTTTGATTCTAGAAAATTGGATAATTTGAGAGTGGAAAAAATAAGAGAGAGGGAGAATAGTATTAAGAAAATAGGATAAAGATGAAGAAGAGTTGTTTCTAGAACATAAGGTTCCGTTTGTTTTATGTAAAAGTTTTTATGGAAAATATTTTTAGTCTTTTTTGATGTTTGTTTAATGTAAAATAGGATGATCAACGTAAAATATTGTAACGCCCTGACTAATTTAAGTCTGTTTTTGTGAAACCTAACATAACTATGTATTTGCTTCAGTGGTTAGTATTTTGGTGTGTGTACGAGGTCTTGGGTTCAAGCCCTACATTTGGAAAATTTTGTTATTTTTTATCCAAGCCTTATCCTTGTTGGGTGGGCTTATATAATATTGTTTGTAAACTCATATTAGAACGAGCCTGCTGGTTTGAGTGGTAACGAGTTAGCTTGCCTTGAGGTCTCGTGTTTGAATTCTTGTGCAAGTATGGATATTAATTTTTGTCTTGGTTGTCTGACAAAGTTTCGGTGGGGCTGGAATTCTGAAGTGGTTGGTTTGGGTTAGTGGAGTAGTGGGGAGTTAGAGAGATTTTAGGGATGTGTTACAAAAAATTTAATTTGAGTTAAAAATCTTTTATTTTCTTTCTCCTAAAAAAAAGAGAAAACTCTCTCTCTTTCTGATGTTTCTATACTCTTCTCCTATCAAATTTCCTTCTTTCTTCCTTGTTGATTCCTGTCGAAATTTCCTCTTCCAATTGCGGTGTTTTACTTTTTGTTTCCGTCGTACGATTTTGAAGGTAAGGGTTCGTCTTGGTGTTGTGGGAGTCCTTTTTTGTACTTTTGTCTCTATTGATGTTTGAGTTAATCCGGTATACCGTTTTGGTAGGTGCTCTTCAGGAAAACCGAGACCCTTCAGTGGTGTAGTGAAGTTTCGAGGCTGCTATTGTCTAGGGTAAATTTTTGGATTGTTTTAGTGCAGTTTTCTGTTGTGTTTTCGAGTTGTGCCCAAGAGGTGTCTCGGTTGGATTTGTGAATTAAAGTTAATTGTGGGTGTTTTAGTTGACAATTTTAGGTGTTGTTCACTCCGAGGGTGTGAATTCTTCAAAAAACGAACCAGGTGTGTACCCCTAGCTCGAGAAAACGAGGTTCAACGAAAGTCAAAAATTGGGTCTGTCGACGCCACTCAGGCGTGTGGCTGGCCATGTGTGAGATACGGCTGTGTGACTGACGAAGGCATGGCCGTGCGCTTGACACGGCCATGTGACGGTGTAAGTGTGGCCGTGTGGGCCACACAGGCAAGACTAGGTTGGGCGTGTGGACTACACAGGCGGGTGGGTTTTGGGCTAGGCTGTGTGGGCCACATGGGCATGTGGGCCCAAAATTTTGAAAATTTCCTTAGGGTCGCACGGGTCGTTCCGATCGACTATAGTCCTACCGTAGGGTCAGTAAGGGCTAACCAAACCCTATTTAATGTGATCTATACTCCCATAGTCTGATTTGAGTAGGAAATTGATATGTATGCCTGACTATACTGTTAAGTATGTATTTATCTGTATATGAGCATGTTAAGCATGTTTATTCTATTATTTTTGCATCTGTATTCTATATCTGTGTTTGGGGTGAGATTTGTATAAGTGGAGGAAGTGATCTGTACGACGACCTTTCACCTATATTCTGATAACTTGACTGCATATTATCTGTTATGTGTCGCATCGACACTATATGGTTTGTAGGGATGGGTGGGAGCATTTAACCCCACATGGTGTGATGGGATGGTTGGAGATGGTGTATAGAGGATGGGGGTAGGATTCTGTATATATGTTCTGTACATCTAATTCTAATATCTATTTCTGTTATGGTCTTAGGTTCGAATCTGTATCTGACTATATATGAAATTCTATATATGTTGCATGATTATATCTGTTGGGTTACACACTGAGTTTACGAAAACTCACATATGTTTGTCTGTTCTGTTCAATTAATCCAGAGACATAGGCGGGTCAGTGCGACGAGGGCTCAGCGATGACCACTTGACGAAAATTGTTTTTATTATTATAATTATTTAACGGTTTTACTGGAATTTCTGATTTTCATGAGAGTTTTGTAACTTTTGGACTCTTCGGACTTTTTTGAACTGTTTGGTTTGAATTTTTGGGGTTTGACTACGTATGATTTCTAAACTGCGATGATTCGACAAAATACCGATTTTACGCGAACAAATGTTATTTTTGAAAACACAAGCGTGGTTTTGTTTTAAACGATTTTTAAACTTCTGCTGCGAAATAATTGGTTAACTTTAAAAGACAACATGTAAGGGTTTCAGTAATATATATAAATATGTTTTATAAAACTTGGACATTTTATCAAGTAACTAAACATGGTTTTATCGAAGTATCATTGGTTTCAAAACCCTTATTCATAACACTTCCGAATTTGGTCATAACTTTTAGGTCTGGTTTGGGGTGTTACAAAGATTTTCCAATTAACATAAAATTACCCCCTTATTCCCGTAAAATGTCTTACCTAATTTTTTCAGTAATATATTTTTCAAACTGATAAGGCTTTAGCTTCATATTAACATAAAACATATATCACTATCAATAATCAATCAAATCACGCTTAATTATCAAATTATACAAATTTTGTAATTTATTCAATTTAGTCCTTAAAATCGAGACTAACATAACTTTCAATTTAAAGCTTCAAATTGAATTCTGATTCGACTATTATACATTAGAGACTTCCTATTTCTTATTTTTACTTTACATTTTATTCATTTTAGTCCTAATGTGTGAAACTATTAATTAAGCTTTACAATTTAGTCATTTCTCACATCTAAGCTTAAAATCTATCAACTTAACACCTAAAACTTCAAGAAATCAATAATGACAACTTTCTAAAGCTTTAATAGTTTTAAAAACTGGCACATGAGCTAGCTAAATCAAGCTCCCGTGACCTCAAATCTATAAAAATTACAAGAAAATAACCAATGACTTACTTGAATTTTGAAGTTAAAAGCTTGGAGCCCTAAGAATGGTGTGTCCCTAATTGTCTTCATGTTTTACGATTTTCGTAACACCCCAAACTTGGCCTAGACGTTATGGCCAAATCTGGAGATGTCACTAAGAAGGGTTTTAAGAATAGTGTTATTTCGACAAAGATTTGTAAAATGGTTTGAAATAAACCATCCATGTTTGACTACTATTACTAAAAAGTGTTATTTAATTAAACCAATTGCCAAAACATTGTTTATAGCAGAGTGTTTAGAACCCATTTTTACTTTAAAAATCCAATTCGTATTTTTTGGAAAAACCTTTGTTTTCGTAAAACTGCGATTTTAGTCAAATGTCACAATAAAGGTTAAAGCACATCCAAAACTAGAATAAAATTCAAACAGGGAGAGTCCAATAATTACAAAACTCTCAGAAAAATAATACTTAAAAATAAATAAATCAATATTAGAAATAGTTCACAACTCGTTGTCATCATGAGACTCCGCCGCACCGATCTGCCTAAGTCTGTGGATTACCTGAACAAAATAGACAAACAGATGTGAGTTTTTGTAAACTCAGTGTGTAACCCAACAGAAATAGACATGTAAAACATATAGTAAACTCAACACAGTCAAATACAGAATCAAACTTAGGTCCATTTCAAAAACAGATAACATAATCAGATATACAAAATAGATATACAGAATCCCACCCCCATCCTTTACACACCAACTCCAACCATCCCATCACACCATGCAGGGTTAAAAACACCCACCCATCCCTACACACCATATTGTGTCATTAAAACACATATCAGATAATATGTAGTCAAGCTGCCAGAATATAGGCGAAGGTCACCATACAAATCCCACCCCAAACATAATTATAGATTACAGATACAGAAATATCATGCCTAACATGCTCGCATATAGATATCAGATATATATAGTAGAATAATCAGACATGCATAACAGTGTACCATACGCCCAGATTGGGCTTGCCCGTATGACCCACACGGCTTGGCCCAAAACCCACACGCCCGTGTGGCATCCCTGTCTGGGCCCATACGCCCAAATTGGTCTTTCCCGTTTGGCCTACACAGCCACAGCCGCACCTTCGTCAGATACACGACCGTGTCTCACACACGGCCTACCACACAGGCGACCACACGCTCGTGTGGCGTCGACAGATTGCACTTTCGGCATTCTTTGAAACTCGATTTTCTCATATAAGGGGTACACACCTAGTTCGATTTTGATGCGATACCACTCCCAAGACCACCAGAACCTAAAATCGACAATCCAAACTCCCAAAATCAGTTTTAATCCTCAATTAAACTGAACCAACGATACTGACAATGGTTCAATTCAAGTGTTCGATACCTACCCACTACCCTAAGCGATTCCGACTACGATTTCGCGAGAGGAGAGTCCCGTTCTTCTTGAATCACCGCTGCCAAAACCTGAAAATCAAACTAAGAAAAGAAATACTAACAAGAATTTTCACTAACCATTACCATAAAAACGAACAAGAACTCACCCCCTTCGCTCACCTAAATAGACGAAGACAACAAGGATCCGTATTACAGTGATTTGGAACAGATATTAACAGAATAAAGTAAAACGAAACAAAAACTTTTGATGGGGAAGAACACAAAAGAAAAAAAATGCCAGAAAGAATTGAGAGGAGAGAGAAAATAATAAAAATTTGAAAGAAAATCGAAAAATAAACTATATGCAACATATCCCCTATTTTTCTTCCACTAACTCACAACTAACTCAGAATTTTAGCCTTATCGAAACTCTATCAGACAAGCGAGCAAAAAATTATCACCCACTCTCAAACAAGAATTTGAACACAAGACCTCCAACACCCCAACTCCTTACCACTCAACCAGCAAGCTCATTCTAATATATATTAACAGACAATTTTATATAAGCCCACTCAACAACAACAAGGCTTGGATCTAAAAATAACAAAATTTTCTAGAACTAAGACTTGAACCCAAGACCTGAAACACACCATCAAATCACTTAATCACTGAAGCAAATACATATTTGTGTCAAATTTCACAATTACAGACTTAAATTATTCAGGGCGTTACAATTTTACCATAAACTTGAGCCCTTGTTTTACTAATTGAATAATAATAAATTAGCTTTTATTTAATTTTTATTCTACTATTTTTTGAAGCTAATTTATTATTATTTAAAAAAATATTATAGTCATCATGTAGTGTACTACTAATTATGTACTTGGATAATATTATTAATTTAACGTTATGTAGTAGTAATTGTGATTTGGAAGCTAATTTATTATTATTCAATCTTTTCTTTTTTATAACACAATCAAGAATCATCTATTCGTTTTGGTTGTTTTCAATTTATAATTGTTAATATTCTAAATTAATAATTGAGTAATATTATATATTTAATTTGATGTATTTATTTATAAATAAAATGAAAAACAATGTAAAATATAAATTTATAGATATAAAATAAACTCAATTAAACAATGAAAAGATAATAAAATCTCAAATGTATGTGTAGCGACCTAAAAATTTGGGCACGGGCTCTAGTAGAAGTAATTATTGCAAATTTAAAAACAAAATCTCAATTTTATTTGAAAAAGGAGTCGCCACCGAGCTTTTTTCTAAGTGTGATCGGACACCTAATAAAAGAAAATTTATTTTTTCAAATTTTCTAAAAAATATTCGATTTTAGGTCCACGTCAAAATTCAGAGAAAATTAGGGTTCGGGAGTCGGTTACGCGCGAGGAAGGTATTAGCACCCTCGCGACTTCCAAAATTGGTATCTCGTTAAACGCGTGTTGTCTTAATTTTCAAAAACGCAAGTTCAATTTAATATTTAATCGTAATCCGATTGAAGCATGATATATTTTTTAAAAAAACACGAGAATTTTGAAACACAATAATTTTTTTTTAAATACGGAAAATTTTGAAATACGAGAACTTTAGAAACACGGAAATTTTGAAAACACGAAACTTTTTTTATTTTGAAAACACGAAATTTTTTGAAACACGAGAAATTTTTGAAATACGAGAATTTTAGAAACACAAATTTTGTTGAAAACACGGAAAATTTTTTAACACAAAAATTTATGAAATACGAGAATTTTTGGACATGAAATTTTTGAAACACGAATTTTTTTATTTTTTTAGAAAAGAGTGTATCGTACTTAACACGAACCGGTGATATTCACTCAACATAGCGATAAAATCATCGAATTAGTGTCAAATCGATTCAACTTAATATTTAATCGTGATTCTATTAAAACACGAGAATTTTTTTTAAAACACAAAATTTTTTGAATATTTTCGATTTTTAAAAGGGCGTATCATGTTTAACACAAACTAGTGATATTCACCCAAAATAGCAATGAAATCAACGACTTAATGTTAAAACAATTCGTTCCCTTATTTATTGAAATTATTTAAAATTAAAATAAATAAATATAATAAATATAATGATGTTTTGTAAAATTAAAATAAAGATAAAGAGAATATTAAAAGCATAATATAAAATACGAGATATTATAAAAGTACACAAATTAAATTAAAAATGGAAAAAAGAAAATTACCGAAAAGCTCGAAAATACGAGCTTAATTGAACGGGTCGCACGACTTGGGCCCCTTTTTCTTTCTTTTTTTTATTTTTTCTTTTTTTCCTCTTCTTTTTCTTTTTGGTTGCTATTCTTTTCTTCTTTTTTTCTCTTCTTTTTTTGGCTTTCTTGCCTCTGGGCTTGAGCCCGACGGCTTCCTCTTCTTTGGCGTTGCACTACTGCTACTGGGCTGCGCTCTTGGGCTGCACAAAATGGGCCTACTCATTGGTCAAAGCGCTAGGCTTGGTGGCTCACATCTTTTTTTTTGCTGTTGGTCAGACTTTCTGGGCACAGGGCTACTTGAGCTCTTCTTTGGACAGTGGGGAGTTTGGTTGTGGCTCATTTGTTTTTTTTTTTTTCTTGAGACTGCTTTGTTTTGGGGTCATTGGAGAGCGGGTCGGGTCACGGGTTGGTGGGTCGGGTCGAACTCGAGTCGGGTCGGGTCAACTGACTTTTCTATTTCTTTTTTTTATCTATTTTTTCTTTCCCTTTCTTCTGTCTTTTTTCTTTCTCTCCTTCTTTTTCTTCTTCGGGCCGAGCGCTTAGCCTCCTTTCACCATCGACGACGCTTCCTCTGCCTGGTGCGACGGCCGACGGTGGCGCGGTGGTCCTCTCCTCCTTTTCTTTTCTTCTTTTCTCCCTCCCTTTTCTTTTTGGTTGTTCTTTTTTCTTTGCTTGCTGTTTTTATATTTTGCTTGTTGCTTTGCTTGTTTGTGTAGGTGCGACGGTGGTGGGAAAGCAAAGGCGCGGCGGTGGGCACGGTGGTGATGAAGGAACGACCAAATTTTCTTTTTGGACTTTTGTTTTGTTTTTTTTGCTGCTGCGTTTTTTATTTTGCTTTTCTTTTTTGTTTCGGTTTCCCTTGGCTTCTAGGTGGTGGTGCGGTGGTTGCGGTGGCGGGGTAGTGGCGCGACGGTGGCGATGGCTTTTGGGCTGCTGTTGTTTGGATTTTTTGTTTTTTTCTTTTTATGCTTAAAAACCGAACCCCCTTCCCTCTCTTGTAAATTTCTTTTTAATCTCCTTTCATTTTGTCTTCTTCCTCTTTGTTTTCAGGTGGCAGTGGAGCAATCATGACCTACGGAGGCTGCTGGAGTAGCTGGAGGTGGGAGGAGCACTCTCGGCTACCGATTGGGTGATTTGACATGTCTAGAAGGACCAAACTGCAGAAGATGAAGAATTTCTGGGGTAAAAGTGCAATTTTAGGAAAATATGTGGCCAAAATGTAATTTCTAGAAATTTTAAGGGTCTAAATGTAATTTACAAATTATTAGGGGTTAAGATGTAAATTTAGAAAAAATTAGGGGTCAAAATGTAATTTTTGAAAAGTTTAGGGACTAAAATGTAATTTATATTTTTTGTATTTTTTTTCAAAATTTTATTATTACTATTTTATTAATATTTAAAACAAAAATTAAAAATGGGCTAAAATAAGTCCAAAATTAAATCCTAATTGGACCAATCATTAGGCCCATACGAGACCAACCCGACCCAAAACCCTAACCGGGCAAAATTCAGTGATGACAGCTGCCCCTCTTTGCTCATCGCTGTGAAACAGGGATAGAGCAAAGACTTAAAAGCACTGAATTTTGTTCGATTGTCTAATTTTTTTTTGTCTATATTTTTTGAAAGCTTGAAATTAAAAATAGCTTGGTGTGCGATCCTAAGTTCAACTCACTTATCAGATTATGAGTTGACATTTGAAAAATAGAAATTGAAAAACACCTCGACATAGGACCTAAGGCTCAACTCACCTCTTGCAATATAAGTTGATTTTTGAAAAACAGAAATTAAAAATTCCTCGGCGTATAGCTCGAGGCTCAACTCACCTCTCGCATTATGAGTTGATTTTTTTTAAAAGAAATTAAAAATACCTCGGTGTGCAGCCTGAGGCTCAACTCACCTCTCGCAATATGAGTTGATTTTTTGAAAAAAAATTAAAATATACCTCAGCATGTGACCTGAGGCTCAACTCACTTCTCGCAATATGAGTTGATTTTTTTGAAAAACAGAAATTGAAAATACCTCAGTGTGACCTGAGGCTCAACTTACCTCTCGCAATATTAGTTGATATTTTTGAAAAGCAGAAATTGAAAATACCTCAGTGTGGCCCGAGGCTCAACTCACTTCTCGCATTATGAGTTGATTTTTGAAAAATAGAAATTGAAAATACCTTAGGATATGACCCGAGGCTCAACCCACCTCTCGCATTATGAGTTAATTTTTTTGAAAAACAGAAATTGAGAAATACCTTGGCATGTGCCCAAGGCTCAACTCACCTCTTGCATTATGAGTTGATTTAAAAAAAACAGAAATTGAAAAATATTTCTTGAGAAAAACAGGGTTTCCAAAAACATCAGGTGAAACTAAAAGCCTTCTTCTTCATTGATTCTGTGCATCCTTCTCCTAATATTCTTTACTCTATTGGGATACCTGTATATGTCATGTACAATGTTATCATTATATGTACGTGTTTGCCCTAAATGCTTTTATGCCTACATAATCATGCCATGCACCCTGGGTTGTTTGTCACATGCCCCTCTTTTCGTGAGGGACTGCATTCATTGCTTCAATCCTTGACTTTTCTCTCAGGTCTTGTATTCATCTTCAAATTTTGAAAATAATCCATATTTCTTCGTATATCACTCTCTTGCCCCCTGTTGAACTGTTTTCTTGCTTTGGGGCCCTCATACTTATTAAATTCTCATCCAGGTAATGCTCAACATTCCTTTTGTTTAGAGTATGGCATCTTACTATTTATCATTTAAATGAATCAAACACGAGATGCATAAAAAAAACAAAGTAGGCTTGAAAGAAATACCTCACATTCATATTTTTTCAAAAGTAACAAACAAAGGAAATTGACAAGGAAAGTTTACTAAATAAATCGTCATAAAGAAAAGAAAGCGAATTCAATGGCCACAAATGCTCTAGATATCCAATGCATGAACTTCTCCATATTTCTTCATCCTGGATCTTTCCGAGCACAGCTTCTTGTGCAGAAGATTTCGAGCTTCTGAGAATGCTTCAAATATTGTAACTTCACCATTCGACTCCCCATTCAAGTCATCTTGCTCCTTAAGCTCGAGCCCACTTCATTAGGACGCCCTTTTGGGTTTTCATCCTAATCCTTTTTGTTTATCAAGACACCCTTTTTGGGTTTTAATCTTGATTTTTCTTCTTTTTTGTGTTTTGTTTTGTTTTTTTAGGCATAATATTTCTTCACAGCATCTGAGTTCACTGGATTAGGTAATTCTTTCCCATCCATCTCAGTAAGAATCAGAGCCCCTCCTGAGAATGCCCTTTTTACAACGTATGGCCCTTCCCAATTTAGCGACCATTTTCCTCGAAAGTCCTTTTTTATCGAGAGGATCTTTCTTAAAACGAGCTCTCCTTCACGAAATTCTCTTGGCCGCACCTTTTTATCATGGGCCGTGATCATCCTTTTCTGGTACATCTGTCCATGACAAATTGTCTTCAAGCGTTTTCCTTCAATAAGATTTAGCTGATCATATCTGCTCGAAGCCATTCTAATTCTTCTAGTTTTGATTCCATTAAGACACGTAGGGATGGGATCTCCACTTCGATGGGCAGAACAGCTTCCATTCCGTAGACTAGAGAAAAAGGAGTTGCCCCCGTAGATGTTCGTACAGAGGTGCGGTATGCGTACAAAGCAAATGGTAGCTTCTCGTGCCAGTCCTTATATATCTCAGTCATCTTCTCGATAATCCTCTTAATGTTCTTATTAGCCACTTCTACTGCTCCGTTCATCTTCGGGCGATAGGGTGAAGAATTATGATGCTTTATCTGAAATTGCTTACATACTTCTTTCATCATCTTGTTGTTCAAATTTAAAGTATTATCTGAAATGATTCTTTCAGGTAGACCATATTGACATATAATCTCCTTTTTTAAGAACCTACAGACTGCAGCTTTTGTCACATTAGCAAACGAAGTGGCTTCTACCCATTTTGTAAAGTAGTCTATAACCACAAAGATGAATTGATGTCCATTAGAAGCTTTCGGGGAAATTGGCCCTATAACATCCATGCCCCACATAGAAAAAGGCCACGAAGAAGTCATGACATGAAGGGGCGATAGAGCTGCATGAATTTTATCGCCATAAATTTGACATTTGTGGCATTTTCCTGCATAACCAATGCAATCCGTTTCCACCGTTATAACCAAGTCTCATAATCTGTCTGGCCATAGTGAAACCACTGGCATGCGTTCCACAAATTCCTTCATGAACCTCTTCAAGTATCTTTCTAGCTTCAACAACATCCACGCATCTCATGAGCACTTGATCTTTTCCCCTTTTGTATAGGATATCACCGTCAAGAACAAATCTAATCGCCAATTTCCTAATTGTTCTTTTGTCATTCTCATTTTCTTGCTCGGGGTAACTTTGATTCTTGATATAATCCAAGATATCATGGAACCATGGTCGTCCATCTGACTCCTCCTCAATACTAAAACAGTGCGCGGGGGTCTCATATATACTCATTTGGATGGGCATTATCTCAGTTTCTGTGTTTGCTTTGAACATCGAAACCAATGTGGCTAGGGCATCAGCCAATTGGTTCTCCTCTCGTGGAAAGTAGTTAAAAGTCACTTCTTTGAATTCTTTGACCAATTTCGCAACGAGATCGTGATACCTGACTAATTTTGGATCTCTCACTTCTCAATCTCCATGAATTTGATAAATGACTAATGCTGAGTCCCCGTGTACCTTTTAAAATTTCAATTTTCCTCCTGATAGCTGCACGGAGTCCCATGATGTAAGCTTCATACTCTGCTATATTATTGATACAGAAGAAATTCAAACTGGCAGTAAGCGGGTAATGGTCCCCTTCAGGTGACACTAAGATTGCTCCGATCCCATGCCCCAATGCATTTGATGCACCATCAAAGCTCATCTTCCATGACTTCTCTTTTGATGACTCGCCCTCTTTTTTGAAATGCACCTCAAATCTTCATTTGGGAAATCAAATCTCAAAGGCTCGTATTCCTCTGTTGTTCGACTTTCCAAAAAGTCAGCTATTGTGCTTCCCTTTATCGACTTTTGGCTCACATATACAATGTCATACTCAGTTAATAGGATCTGCCATCGTGCCATTCTCCCTGAGAGTGCAGGTGACTCCATCATGTACTTTATTGGGTCCAGTTTTGAAATTAACCATGTCGTATGATACAGCATGTATTGTCTGAGTCTTCGAACCGTCCAAATTAATGCACAACAAAATTTTTCAATTGACGGGTATTTTGCTTCATACTCTGTGAACTTCTTGCTGAGGTAGTAAATTACCTTTTCTCTTTTCCTTGACTCATCATGCTATCCCAGTACGCAACCCATTGAGTTCACAAACACGGTCAGGTACAATATTAATGGTTTTCCAGAGGTCGGCGGTACTAGTACGGGAGGATTAGATACATACTGTTTTATCTTGTCGAAGGCCACTTGGCACTCCTCGTTCCATTCTCCCGGATTATGTTTTCGAAGGAGTCGAAAAATTGGATCACACTAATTGGTAAGTTGGGCAATGAATCGAGCAATGTAATTCAACCTTCCTCAAAATCCTCTGACTTCCTTTTGTGTGCGCGAGGGAGGCAGTTCTTGTATAGCTTCTATCTTATTTGGATCAACCTCAATACCTCTCTCACTGACAATAAAACCTAGCAGTTTTCCCGAGGTAGCCCCAAACATACATTTGACTGGATTAAGCTTCAACTGGAACTTTCTTAATCTTTCAAACAGCTTTCTGAGACTCCCAACATGTTCTTTTTCTTCTCGAGATTTGGCAATCATATCATCGACATAAACTTCTATTTCTTTATGCATCATATCATGGAATAATGTCACCATGGCTCTCTGATATGTTGCCCCAGCATTCTTTAATCCGAACGGCATTACCTTGTAGTGAAAGGTCCCCCATATTGTTATGAATGTAGTTTTCTCCATGTCCTCAGGAGCCATCTTTATCTGATTATAGCCTGAGAAACCATCCATGAAAGAAAACAAAGAATGCTTTGCCGTATTATCCACCAAAGTATCCATGTGTGGTAAAGGAAAATTATCCTTGGGCTTGCTTGATTCAGATCACGATAATCCACGCACATTTGCACCTTGCCATCTTTCTTCGGCACCGGGACTATGTTAGCTACCCATTTTGGATACTTGGAGACTTGTAGGAAGCCATCATCAAATTGTTTCTTGACTTCTTCTCTTATCTTCAACAACATTTCGGGTCTCATCCTTCTTAGCTTCTGTTGAACAGGTTTGCATTCTGGTTTCAGTGGGAGCTTATAGACCACAATATCTGTGTTCAACCCTGGCATATCCTGATAAGACCAAGCAAACACATCCTTGTACTCATGGAGCAAGGCGATCAAATCCCGCCTAGTGTTTTCTAAAATGGAAGTCCCAATCTTCACTTCTTGTTTCTTTTCTTCATTCCCCAAGTTCACTACCTTAACAGATTCTTGATGGGGTAGGATATGTTTCTCTTCTTGTTCTACCATTCTCAGTAAGTCAGGAGACGAGACACAATCTTTAACATTTTCGTCAGCTTCAAATTCTCCTAAACAAACAGCCTACTCAAAATTGATTTCAGGATTAAAACGGGATTATTCATGCCATTGATATCTGAGCACCTAAAAGGTGAATGGAAAAAGCTATAGAAGAGCATTGAGGTATTGGAATCAACACACAATGATATGAGATGATATGAGACATATGCCAGAAAAGGATATGAACAGAAGGAGTAGTCGCGAAGTTAATGGAAATGAAAAGAACATGACAATATAAAACGAAATGCATCTTCATTAATGTTCATTGAAATGATAAAGAGAAAACATAAGCTCTTACAAAAGGAACCCTACTGTTTAAGGACACACAAAATGAAGGGTTAACATTGGGCATTACTCTGAAGGGGACTTAAAAACTACAATGAGGTCCACAGCAGTCCAGTTGTTCAAAGAAAATCCAGGAGGACAAGGGCGTATCATTGAAGCATTCTTAATTTCAGCATTCTCATTGTCAACAGCATTTAGGCTGATATTCTGAAGACCATTTTCAATCAATAATGTGACTTGTGGATTGTCCTGCCCTAGGTACATCACCCCTGCCAATGTAAATGTTCTTGACAAAGGAGGATACACCGACGGCTCCCATTCTAATTCCCAGCCCGAAGCTCTCGCGATTCTTCTTTCTCGATCTTTTTACAATTTTTTTCTTCTTTGATGTATATCTGGCTTGAACCCCAAACCATATCGACCCTTGTGATGCGTTGGTTTCAAAGCTCTAACCATCCCTTGTTGATATTTTCCCAAACCTTTCCTCGCTCGAGCTCCTTTTCCCACAGTCAGCTTGATTCCCATCTTGGTATTCCTCGACAGTTTGGGAATGGGGATCTTATTCCCTTCAGTAACAAATGAAGCATTAATAAATTCCAAGGAGCGAAAAGAACATTCTACAACATCTTTGCTTATTTCGATATAGGGTGCATCAGCAGAGATAGATGTGACGATGTCTTCCTCACCAGCGACAGTAATCAAGTGGCCATCCATGATGAACTTTAGTTTTTGATAGAGAGATGAAGGAACTGCCCTAGCAGAAAGGATCCAAGGTCAACCTAAGAGGCAATTGTATGAAGGCGTGATGTCCATGACCTGGAACTCGATATCATATGCACATAGCCCCACTTTTAGAGGAATTTGGATCTTTCCCATGACCCCTCGTCGTGTCCCATCAAATGCTCTTACTATAGAATGACAAGGCCTCAGATAGGACATATCAACCGACATGCTAGAAAGCGTGGCCAAAAGCATAACATTTTAGTGCAGATCCATTGTCAATGAGGACATTTGGTACTATGTAGCCCTTGCAATTGGTTGTGATGTGCAATGCTTTTACAGAGCCCCTACCATTTGGCGGTATTTCATCATCACTAAAAGAGATGAAATTATCTGCATTCAGATTATTTACCCACCTATCAAGCTTTTCCACAGATACATTATTCGCCACATAAGCTTGATTTAACACTTTTAGCAAGGCGTTTCGATGTGGCTCCGAGTTCAACAATAGAGATAGTACCGAGATTCGGGCTGGCTGCTTGTTTAATTGTTCTACAACGTTATATTCATTGTGCTTAATGAACTTTAAGAACTCACGTGCTTCCTCCTCATTCACATCCTTTTTAACTTCTTGCTCGGGCGGTATTTCAACATCGTCCTCAACCTCATACATTGGTGCTTTTCCTTTTGGGCTCGGACCAGTAACCTTTTTCTTTGGCTCAACCGTCTCGAGAGAATAACACCTTCCGCTGCGAGTAAAATGTCCTACTCCACTGACACCTTCATTCATAACTTTTGACTTTTCACCTCTAGGCACAACGATATTGACATCATACTTCCACGGCACTGCCTTGTTGTCCTTGTAAGAGAAAGGAGCAGGTACTTCGATTATCAAACTTGGTTTAACTTCTCGACTAACTTCTTCCTTCTTTGCCTCGTAATAAATCACCAAAGGTCTAGCGACGCTATAAGGGGAAACCATCGATTGATTATCAGAGGCATATATTTCTCCTTCCTCGGCCCCTTCCACCCTATCAAAGACTTTGACCTCCTTGTTATCCATCATGTCCTGAAGTAATTTTCTAAATTCCTTGCAAGATTGGATGTCATGCCCTTTGACGCCATGGAAATCACAGAAACATTGGTCTTTTGTACTTTCTTATTTAAGAATTCTACTAGACGGGCAGAGCAAGCCATTTTCAACCATCATCTCTCATACTTTCCGCAAATGTGTCCTTACTTCGGCAACATAAACTTTGGCTCACCAACCGTCTTCATTTGCCACTGCATTTACATTCCCACTAGTATGGTTAGGAAGAGGATTTTCAGTCATATTGCTAACACCATCGAATCGCAGAATGCCAGCATCAATAAGACCTTGAACCCTCCTTTTAAAAGCAAGGCAGTTTTCTGTAGAGTGTCCCTGATTCCCAGCGTGATATACGCAGCTCGCGTTAGGATCATACCACTTTGGGTACGGAGCTTTCAGGGGTGCCATATAATGTGGAGATATTAATTGGTTTTCCAACAGCTTCGGGTATAATTCCCCATATGATACAGGAATTGGTGTGAACTGAGGTCTTTCGGAATTAGGTCTCACTGGTCTTTGTTTAGTTTTGGGTTGGCTTTGTGTAGGCATGGTATTTGGTGGGAACATGGTGAATGGTCTTTGGTTGTTCATGGCATACACGGGGTAAGACGGAGGTGCTTGATAGTAAGGACTTTGAGGAGGAAAGTAGAAGTTTGAAGGTGGGCGATAATGAGGTCGTGATTGGGCGGGATACAGATTGGGGGTACATTGACTCTCGGTTCCAACCATATGGGTCTCTGCCTCCTTTTTCTTTAAGGGTACTGTCCTCTTCGAACTCTCGGGGCCTTCCATTATCCCACTCTTGACGGCGTTTTCAATAAGCTCCCCGGATATTACAATATCCGCAAAGTCCTTTGTGGCGCTTCCTACCAATTTATTTTAAAACGACACTTTCAGAGTATTGATGAAGAGAACCGTTATCACTGTCTTAGTTAACGGGGGCTCTACCTAAGCAGAGATATCCCTCCATCTTTGTGCACATAGTCAAAAAGTCTCTATCGATTTCTTTTCCATTATTTGTATAGTTAGTCGATCAGGCACCATATCTGATACATGCCTATATTGCTCACAGAATGCTGATGCCAAATCCTTCCATGATCAGATTCTCTCTCTACTGAGCTGATTATACCATCGAAGAGCTAAGCCAACCAAACTATCTTGAAAGCAATGTACCAACAATTTATCATCATTCACATAACCAGTCATCTTTCGGCAAAACATGATCAAATGCGCCTTTAGACATCTTGTTCCTTTATACTTCTCAAAATCAGGTGCTTAAATTTTGGGGGTAGAACCAGATCGGGTACCAAACTGAGTTCTTTGGCACTCAAAGTAGAGAAAACTTCGGCACTCTCTACCGCCTTGATCCTCTCTTCCAAGATCCTATACTTATCCTGAGTGTTATTGTCATCAATTTTCAGCCTTGCTATTTCTACGGGATCATCTAGGTCTGGAACAATTGGATCCGAGGGATTAGCCCCAGGGTTCGATACAAACATTCCTTGCCCTAGATGAGCAGATGGAGCAGGATGTTGTTCCAGGGCTGTAGGTTCTCTTTGGGGATATCCTCTTTGCATTGGATGGACATGAGGTGGAGTGAATCCCGGGGGATAAAGTGGATCTTGACTAGCTCTTGCCTGAGGCGGTTCTACGATATCAGGGCTCTACATAGGTCCCTTTTCTTTGACCAAGGCTGTCATTATTTCCATCATTTTGGCCATTTGATCCCTTTGCTCGAGCGATTCCTCTCGAGATCTCACCATCAAATCTCTCTCCTCTTGCTGCGACTTGGCCAGTTGCTTCTGCAACTCTCTTTGGGTTCTTTCCATCCTTTCCATTCTTTAATTGAGTTCAGCGTCCATAGCTCTAGCTCTTAGGCGTGTCCTATAAGAGTGACGTGATTCCAGACTCGTAGTGTAACAACTGTGAATTAGACAGTTTTAGCCTTAGCGAGCGATTAGGATGATATGTACATGCAATGAATGAATGAATGACTAATGAATAATGAATGTTAATTATACCAAAAAAATATGCAAAAAGGGTGTTGATTTCAAGATAGCCTCATATTTGGGCGTTTCATTAATCAAAAGAGTCTATTACAAAAAGTTTTGCCATCCTTGTTCAGCAGTAACATAAATTTCCTAGCCACATCGCCTTGTTTCTTTATTCGTTCTAGGAACTCTGATATGCTTGACCTTTGGTTTAGAGGGTATTGGCAACTAAGAACTTCGGCTTCATCATATAATTGTACTATTTGCCCAGCCGCCTTGTGAATCTTATTGATCAAACTGCCGAGATGCATGTCCTTTTCTTGGAGGGCTCTCTCGTAGGCACGTATGTCTCTGTCATGCTGACCATTCTTCTCTTCCAGAGCTTTTAAGAGGTCATCCAAATGTTGCTGATGAGCTTGCAGTGTGCTTTCAAGACTTCGAATTTTTCCTTTTAGCTCTTGACGCTCAGCCTGACTAGCTGTTAATTCTTTAGACACAGTTTCGTATTCAACATTCTTCTTCCTCAACCCTATCATAGCACGTGCAGCTCGTTCCTCCTCCTTCTTCGCTTTGGCTTTCTAGAATTCCATCCCACATTTGATATTACTTAGTTCCTCTTTCCATTCTATTGATGATTTGCCCAATCCACTATTCTTTATAGTGCCTTTTAATTTCTTGTTTTCCAAACGAAGGTCTCTTAAATCCTTTCTCGTGACCTCCACTTCTTTTTAGACTTTTTCGGTTCTGGATTTTTCAATTTGGACATCAATCTTCAGCTGGAAGTTTTCCTCCTGGAGAGAACTGATATCTCGCAACAGTTTGGCTTTTTCACTTTCAAATTCATGTCTTGCAATTTCTAGTTCGGATGGGATTTCCTCTGAGAACGGATTCCGGCAAGCTTCATCAATCGGTGGGGTTATTTGACTCTTCACTCGTCGTTGCCTCCATGTGTCATAGTCTATAGTGATAGTATCAGCATAGAGAGCCAATTCCATTAGTTAGATTTGCCTCCAAGAATTCGCAGTATCTCAAACTTTTTTCATGTAACCCTCACTCATAAAGGCAAACTTCGATTGTGCCAATCCATCGGTAACTGGTACAAACTGTCGCGAAGCGAACTATCTTTGAACCATCAATGGAGCATATCCAACTCCTCCCCATAATCCTAGTAAAAGCACCCAATCTTGGTTTCCACACTTGTATAACAAGACAGAGGGACGAATCCAAGGTGTTCCCCAAGTTATATCTTCGGCACGGAGGTTCTGAAAAACTGAGACCTAGTGTTGTTCAGTGACATCCTTTGGCCAATCTTTTTCAAGGTGTGCTTCCAGCAGAGCGAATGTCTTTGAAAACATGTGGAAAGGTGTGCGCTCCACCTTCCAAAAGTGGCTAAAGATCCAAACATTCAGTAACTGAGCGCATCCGAAAAAACGTCCTTCCCCTTTTCTCCTACAAGCATTTAGAGATCTAAAAGTCTCAGCCAAGATGGTTGGGATCGGGTTGATTCTTTGCCTCAACTTTTCAAAGAAATCCACAATCGCAACTTCAATATGCCCAAAAACCTTCAGGAAGACAACCAGTCCGTAAACGGCCAAGGCAAACAAATCTACTCTTTTCAAAACATCTGGATGATTCTGAACTAATTCCCGAAGAGAAAACCACGGACCACAACTGATTTCATTCTTCTTCTTTATCTGTTTTTTAGCCCATGTATCAGTCATCCCCGTCAACTTCATTAGCTTTTTCTTGAAGGTCATTGGTTTAGGCTCCTTCACAATATCCTGTTGAATTGTACATTGTCAATGCGAAGCAAAGCGGCATACTCTTCTATGGTCGGAGTCATGTCTTCCTGATTGAAAGTAAAACACTGATAGGCTGGGTCCCAGAATTGAACCATGGCTTGAATCAACTGCTCGTTCACATTAATTGCTATCAAGTGAGCTATATCCCTGTACTTTTCAGTGAAGATGCCTTTAGTATCTGAGTCCCACTTCTTCCAAATCCTAGTCAAGTCTTCGAGATTGTTCTGACGAGCATTCGAAGTCACACACTCGGGAAGATCAGAGGTGTATCCTTCCTTTAAACTGTCCCCTTTCGCTTTTTGAGTCCTCAAAGACCAATCTCGGACTACAGCATTTTTCTCGGTTACTCGTGTAATTGACTCCTCCATCAGAAACCCATTTTTGGCAACCAATCTTTAACCAACACCTTCCTAATTAGATGTCTACGATGCATGATGAAAAATAAAATGAAGAACAAATAACTTTGGTTAGAGATCACAATAGATATAAAAAGAACAATAAAGGCTATGGAAAATTTAACAAATTAAACTATTCAATCATGCAATTTGGAGGAACAGACCACACATTCTTTTTTTTTTTGCCCCAACATGCTTTAGAAAAACCTACCCTACATACCATCAAACAATCTATCCGACCCAGTTTATTAAACAGACTCAATTCAATTGTAAATAAGTGTAAATGTAAAAGAAATAAAAGGTAAGAGACGTTTCTCCCGTGTACTTATTTTGCTGACTATTCAACGGACGAAGATTCAGCATGGTTCTAATCGGGTGGCTCGTACGGTTCACTATATGTAGTTTCGGTTCTAGAAAGGTACTCGAATTATCCATACTATCACCTACTAAGGCTAGTATGGAACATCGATCATCACTTATCACAGGCTCGCGAGCTCAATTCGAGGGACTACATTTACTTATGTCTATGCGGAGGGACAAGTTAACTCACGAAAGCATAAGTCATATGTAACCCGGAAGTATTTCACTAGCCTATCCGGAGGGACGAGTTAACTCACGAAGGCGTAGCGTTTACTTCCACTTAAACGGACGAAGCCCGGGTAGAGAGCTCATGTTATGCAAGAATGCAAGTGCACGGTGCGTGGGGAGAAACTCACAAACCTTTTAATTTTTATTTTACTAAAAAAACTAAAAACCGTAAAACTTAAAGCTGAAAAACAACAGAAAAAATAAAACAAGTTAGAAAAATATAAATTTAAAAACCAAATGCGGATGCACGACTTTCAAAAATAAAATAAACGGATCACGATTAAAAATTAATTTGGACAAGAAATTTTGAAAATTTTGACAACAAGCGTTTAACATCAGACTCGACTCTCAAAAAAAGTCCCCAGCGGAGTCGCCAGCTGTAGCAACCTAAAAATTTGGGCACGGGCGCTAGTCGAAGTAATTATTGCAAATTTAAAAACAGAATCTCGATTTTATTTGAAAAAGGAGTCGCCAACGATCTTTTTTCTAGGTGTGATCGGACATCTAATAAATTCTCCTTTTTAAAAGAAAAATTATTTTTTCAAATTTTCTAAAAAAAAAAGTTGATTTTAGGTCCACGTCAAAATCCAGAGAAAATTAGGGTTCGGGAGTCGGTTACCCGCGAGGAATGTATTAGCACCCTCGCGACGCCCAAAATTGGTATCTCGTTAAACGCGTGTTGTCTTAATTTTCAAAACCGAAAGTTCAATTTAATATTTAATCGTAATCCGATTGAAGCACGATATATTTTTTAAAAAAACACGAGAATTTTGAAACACAATAATTTTTTTAAATACGGAAAATTTTGAAATACGAGAACTTTAGAAACACGAAAATTTTTAAAACACGAAACATTTTTTTTGAAAACACGAAATTTTTTGAAACACGAGAAATTTTTGAAATACGAGAATTTTAGAAACACAAATTTTGTTGAAAACACGGAAAATTTTTTAACACTAAAACTTATGAAATACGAGAATTTTTGGACATGAAATTTTTGAAAACACGGAAATTTTTTGAAACACGAATTTGTTGATTTTTTTTTAAAAAGAGTATATCGTACTTAACATGAACCGGTGATATTCACTCAACATAGCCATGAAATCATCGAATTAGTGTTAAATCGATTCAACTTAATATTTAATCGTGATTCTATTAAAACACGAGAATTTTTTTTTAAAACACGAAAATTTTTGAATATTTTCAATTTTTAAAGGGCGTATCGTGTTTAATACAAACCGGTGATATTTACCCAACATAGCGATGAAATCAACGACTTAATGTTAAAACAATTCGTTGCCTTATTTATTGAAATTATTTAAAATTAAAATAAATAAATAAATAAAATAAATATAATGATGTTTTGTAAAATTAAAATAAAGATAAAGAGAATATTAAAAGCATAATATAAAATACGAGATATTATAAAAGTACACAAATTAAATTAAAAATGGAAAAAAGAAAATTACCGAAAAGCTCGAAAATACGAGCTTAATTGAACGGGTCGCACGACTTGGGCCCCTTTTTCTTTCTTCTTTTTTTCTTTTTTCTTTTTTTCTCTTCTTTTTCTTTTTGGTTGCTATTCTTTTCTTCTTTTTTTCTCTTCTTTTTTTTGGCCTGCTGCCTCTGGGATTGGTGCCGACGGCCTCCTCTTTTCAGACTGGATCGCCTGCGCTCTTGGGCTTTGCACAAAATGGGCCCTCTTGGATGGGTCGAATCTACTGGGCTTGGTGGCTGCTACTATTTTTTTTTTAAGTGCCTTTGAGTGCAGGCTTGGGGTGGCTTGGGCTGCTTGCTAGACAGGCTGGGAGTTGGGTTGTGGCCTGCTTTGTTTTTTTTTTTGCTGCAGGCCTCCTGTTTTGGGGCTGCTGAAGCGCGGGTCGGGTCGCGGGTTGGTGGGGTCGAGTCGGATCAACTGACTTTTCTATTTCTTTTTTTTCTATTTTTTCTTTCCCTTTCTTCTTTCTTTTTTCTTTCTCTCCTTCTTTTTCTTCTTTTTTTCTTCTTCGGGCCGAGCCCTTAGCCTCCTTGCACCGTCGACGACGCTTCCTCTGCCTGGTGCGACAGCCAACAGTGGCGCGGTGTCCTCTCCTCCTTTTCTTTTCTTATTTTCTCCCTCCCTTTTCTTTTTGGTTGTTGTTTTTTTCTTTGCTTACTGTTTTTATATTTTGCTTGTTGCTTTGCTTGTTTGTGTAGGTGCGACGGTGGTGGGAAAGCAAAGGTGCGGCGGTGGGCACGGTGGTGATGAAGGAACGACCAGATTTTCTTTTTAGACTTTTCTTTTGTTTTTTTTGCTGCTGCGTTTTTTGTTTTGCTTTTCTTTTTTTGTTTCGGTTTCCCTTTGGTTCTAGGTGGTGGTGCGGTGGTTGTGGTGGTGGGGTAGTGGCGCGACGGTGGCGATGGCTTTTGGGCTGTTGTTGTTTGGATTTTTTGTTCTTTTTCTTTTTCTTGGCTGCTTAAAAACTGAACCCCCTTCCCTCTCTTGTAAATTTCTTTTTAATCTCCTTTCATATTGTCTTCTTCCTCTTTGTTTTCAGTGGCGTTGGGCATGATCATGACCTAGGAGGTCTTTGGAGTAGGCTGGAGGTGGGAGGAGCACGCTCGGCTGCCGATTGGGTGATTTGACATGTCCAGAAGGACCAAACTACAGAAGATGCAAAATTTCTAGGGTAAAAGTGCAATTTTAGGAAAATATGCGGCCAAAATGTAATTTCTAGAAATTTTAAGGGCCCAAATGTAATTTAAAAATTATTAGGGGTCAAAATGTAATTTTTGAAAAGTTTAGGGGCTAAAATGTAATTTGTATTTTTTGTATTTTTTTTCAAAATTTTATTATTACTATTTTATTAATATTTAAAACAAAAATTAAAAATAGGCTAAAATAAGTCCAAAATTAAATCCTAATGGGCCCAATTATTGGGCCCATACGAGACCAACCCGGCCCAAAACCCTAACCGGGTAAAATTCAGTGATGAGAGTATGTTTTTTTCATTGAAAACAACTTTTATGAAATATTTTCAAGAAATCTGCCAAACAACAGAAAATATTATACACGGATTCATCCAAACAATTGAAATAATTAGTTTTTCCGAAAAGTAGGTAATTTTATAGAAATCATTTTCCGAAGTTATTTTAGTGAAACAAACGTAGCCTAAGATAAATTTAAGAAAGATATTTTTAATGTTATTAATTATTATAATTTTTGAAATTATTAAAATATTATTTACTTTTTAAACATAAAATAATATTTACTTAAACTAAAGGTAAATTTCTCATTATATATATTTGAATATTCTTTAATAAAATTGTCATTTTATAAGATATTAAAAATAATATAAATAAATTATTATTTTAACTTAAGGGTAAAATTGTTATTTTCAATCAAATTCCTTATCTATTCTACAATATTATTTCACTCAACTAAAAAAGGTAAGGTTATTACGTGTTAATTCTATTCTATTTAACTAAACTAATGTTATAGTTATTACATTTTATTACAACTCCATTTCATTGTAATAAACCAAATATGTCGTAAATGTGTAACTAATTTTATGATAGATTATAATATATACAATTAATATTACATCATCAAGTTAGATTATTAATTATATGTATCCCTATGTTAATATAATGTACATGTAACTAACTTTATATTAGATTATAATATATACAGTTAGCAGTATATGATTAGGGTTAAGTAATTAAGTTATTCGGGATTGTTATGGAACTGTCTAATTTGTTTAGAATTCTTATGTTTAAGTTATTAGGTATATTTAAATTGTTGTGAAATTGTTATGTTGATTTATTTGAATTGTTATTTTACTAGTTTTGTTAATTTGTATTCATTAATTGTTAATTATGAATAATTTTTTATTTAAAATTATTATTTTATTTTATTTTATATTCACTACACCAAAACAGGTTTTTAGCGGCGTTTTTTAGGCCTTTGGCGGTGCTTCTTAATGCCACTAAAGGTATTTGCGGCGCTTCCACAAGCGCCGCAAAAAAGGCCGCTAACTAAAATGTCGCAAAAGTTTGCAATTTACAAACAAAACGCGCTAAAGACCATATTCTTTAGCGGCTTAAAAAACGCGAAAGATCATGTTCTTTAGCGTTTATTTCTAAGCGCCTCTAAAGAACATGTTCTTTAGCGGCGTTTATTCTTAGCGCCGCTAAAGAAGATGATCTTTAGCGGCGTTTTCTTCTAAGCTGCTAAAGAACATGGTCTTTAGCGGCGTTTAAGCTACCGCTAAAGAACATGGTCTTTAGCGGCATTTTTATACAAAAACGCCACTATTTTGGGATTTTTTTATATTAAAATTTTCATTTTTCAGCCCTCCTGTAGCAAAAAATCAAAAGCAACCAGATCTAAACCAGCCAAAAGTAATAAATTTATATAATATTTCAAATTAAACGAATAAAATAATATTAATATCAATAAATAAAAGTGAATTCATATTATTTTTGCAAAAAATGTTAAATGTTAAAATGATAAAAATATTTATGTCATACATTATGAAGGCGGAAGTTGCGACTGAAACATCTTCATCATAATCTGAAGCTACTGCTGGAGTTCATCGTACTTTTTGCTCTGCTCTGCTTCTCTCGTTACGGCCTTCGCTTCCCTCGCTGCAGCCGCTGCTTCCCTCGCTGCCGCCTCTGCTTTAAGTTGTACCTGGAGTTCTTCATATTTCTTTTGAACCTCAACTGTGGTCGCTTGCATCTGAGCCATCTGGTCTTTTAACCTCTGAACTTCAGCTTGAGTCTGACTCCCCGAAGCCATGTTTTGGTGGGAGCTGGATCCAAAATATTGGGTTGGGCTAACAAAAGATCCTTGAAATCGAACCCGACCATACCTTTCAGGACCCAAAACTTCAGTAATAATCTGGTTATCAATGTCTTCAAGATGAACAGAACTATCACTAGAAGCAATCGCTTCGTACTCCGTCTTTTTATCTTTTATTTTTTCCTAATAAATAAATCGCATAGTTAGGAACGCAATATTATATATTGAAATACATATGCAACATAACAATAGTCGCATTACAAGCAATGAATTAAACCATTAGAAAATAAACACTATAAAAACTAAAATAAGTCAAATCGTATTAAGTAAGCGTACCATTATTTCACCGACTTGAGTCATGGAGATCCATCTTTCTTCCTATGTGTAATTTCAAAAGTTGAAGGCGTCCAACTTTTTGACCGGACAACGATTCCTACAATATAGTAGTATAAATATTATTTAATAGAAAGTTATACATATTCGACAATATTAAAAAAATTAAAAATACCTCCGCCTCACTACACATGCAAAACTTCTCGACCCTACTGTGGGTGAATTTTTGTTTCACTTTCTTGCTTTTTCTAACTTGTTCACGATCCTACGTTATGAAATTTTTAGTACGTAAATAGAAAATACTATAAACCAAAATAATTACAATAGTTTGGAAGTACGTCATACCTCGCCTTTCTTCGAATGCCAAAATCTAACTGCATCTTCCCATTGGTACCTCAACATACCCGGCGGGACATTTTGCAATTTCTCATCGAGGGTTGTTTTTGTCTTATAATAATTTTTATTCAAAGTACTTTTATTGTCTCTCCATCTTTTTCCCAATGCCTTCTTTACATAAGCATCCGAGACCTCTAAAGCAAACCTCGCCTACAAAAAACCAAAAACACAAGTTAGTAAAGTAAATATAAATGAAACTATTTACCAAGCATTACAAATGACATTAACATTTTGTTACCTTAATATTATCGAGGGCTTGGTTTTTGTTGCTATCGGGCAGTTGATGCCATGACTCGTAGTTGATAGGCAACATATTCGGATTTCGTGCTAAAATGCCCATGTATCCTGCTAAAAGTCAAGCTTCTGATCCAACAGGCTGACCAAAACTGTTTCGTCCAACTTTGATACGCTCGATTGGATCTAACTCGTATAACTCTCTAAGTAGCGTACGTCCTCGACCTCTGCGCGTCCCACCATTTTCAGCTACAAATGGTACATTATAATATAAGAATTTGAAAAATAAATCAACTATAACAGAAACACGCATGTAAATTAAATGTAAAATTACTTTGAACTTCTGTAGGATCCTTAGCTGTAATCGGAACATTCGAAGATCCAATTGCTATCTGTTGTTCAGTACTATTTGTTTCTGTCGAGTTTGGATCATTTTGAACAATGTTTCCCCTTAGAATTTTTCTTCTAGGCATTTTATCTGCAATACACATAAAATAGTTGACAACTTAATAACTAATTACAACAATAACAACATATATAAAACAGTTGAAATATATAATAAGACCAAGATTTAAATTATGATATTACATATAATTAAACAATCGTAAAATCTTACTACATCATTATTCGTAAATATCTTCATCAGTATCCTGACGAACCCAGTGAAATTGTGCACTAGTACTAGGGATATTATCATTTAAGTTTTGTTCTGGAAAGGGCAAAGTTACTGATCTATCGTCGATGATATCTCTACTTCCACTGCCCATGTCAAACAAGTCTCTAGGGATGTTACGGAGTACAACGTACCAACCCTCATCAATTGGATCTTTTGAATAAAAAACTTGTTTGACTTGAGATGAGAATACATACAACTCATCTATCAATTGTTGTCCTGTGTGAATCAATCGGTCAAAGTTCACCATTGTAAAACCAAATTGATCTTGCTTAATTCCACAAGCTGTATTAACATCGGCCCAATCACTACGAAATAAGACAACTTTCCATTTGCCGTAGTAATCCAACTCAATTATGTAGAAAAGATGTCCGAAATATTCCACATTTCCCTCGACAGGATTATTGTCCCTAGCACTAGCATAACTTGTGATTACAGAATTGACAACTATTCCACAATTTTGCGTTCTCCTCAACCTCTCGCGATATTTTGTATGAAATCTGAATCCGTTGATGAGGAACGCACTATATCTTTTAACCACTCGATTTGGACCTTGGGAGAGCCATTTAACATCGTCGCTTACGCTCTTCCCACTCCAAACCTATTGAATGGAAAGTAAACTGAGTAATTAAAAATGTTATGAGAAAACATTATTATTTGTAAGCGGAAGCTCGAATCGTATACCGCTTTGGCTTAACCATTCATAAAAGATTCGTAAACAACTTATTGATATCTCGATGTTGTGTTCTTCTGGAGCGAACGAGATCTCAATATTTGTTTGTACTCACTATGTTAAAAAAATGTGATCTTTGTTAGAAGATAAACAGTTATTAGTTTGATAAATATTTATCAAATTTGTAGAACTTACTTCCGTAAAGGTTCCAATGATTCGTGGTGAAACAGAACATATCAATGTGCTTGTACCCACGATAAATGATCTAATTCTGCAATTTCAACTTTTCCGATTGGTTCTCCAAAACTTTGGAACAAATAAGTATCGACTAAGTTATGGTCCGTGAGTCCAGCATTCCTATTTGGTCTGTTTAACCTTGTTTCAACATCTTCCAAATATCTTGAGCAGAAGGTCATACATTCTTCTGCCAAGTAGCCTTCAGCAATCAATCCTTCTAGATATCGCTTGTTGCGGCAGTAAGACTTTAATTTGGATAGAAACCTAAACACAATATACAACATTTCTTAATTATTGAAAGTAAAGGCATAGAGGTGAATGAAGGAAAACTTTAAAAATTTTAATTAACACCTTTCTATGGGATACATCCATCGATAGAAAATGGGTCCGCCAAGAATTGCTTCGTGCGAGAGATGGATTATCAAGTGAACCATAATGGTGAAGAAGGAAGGTGAGAAGATTTTCTCCATGTTGCATAAAGTTAAAGCGGCTCGATCCTGTACCTTCTGAATTTCTTGAACGTCCAAAACTTTGCCACAAATGGCTTTCATTATGTTGGATAGTTCAGTTATACCAGACGTCACCTTCTTGGACATACAACATCGTAGTGCCACTGGCAGTAAATCTTGCATCAAAATGTGATAGTCATGCGATTTTAGCGAATATAATCTTTGATCTTTAACACTAACGCATCGAGATATATTTGATGCATACGCATCTGGAACCTTTATATCCTTCAACATCGTGTAGAACACTTCTTTTTCCGTCTTCGACATTGAAAAAATAGAAGGCGGCAGCCGATATTTCCCATTCGGAAGTGGATTGGGATGAAGATCAGGTCGGATTCCTATTTGGACTAAATCAAGTCGACTCTGAAGATTGTCTTTTGATTTACCGTCGACATTCAAAATTGTACCCACAATGTTCTCGCAGACATTTTTCTCAATGTGCATAACATCAAGATTGTGTCGTAGAAGGTGATACTGCCAATAAGGTAACTAAAAAAAATACTTCTTTTTTCCACAAGTCCGCCTCATTAAGATCGTTCTCTTCATCAGAGCCATCATCAGCTTCATCATTGGATCTTCTATTTCTTTGCGTGTTTGGCGGTTGGTTCATCTTCCCATAAATGAAATTCATATCTTCCAACATGAACAAGATTTTAGAGCCACTGGTCTGCGAAGGATCTTCTCTGAACTCTTGATGCAAGTCAAATCTGAACTCTCGAAATCTAAATCTATGATTTTTCGGTAACCACCGACGATGCCCCATGTAAGAGAACTTCTTCCCATTGTACAACCATTGCGAACATGTTTGTGCAGCACAACAATGACACGCATAACGACCCTTGGTACTCCAACCGGATAAATTGGCATAAGCGGGAAAGTCATTAATGGTCCACATCAAAGCTACACGTAAATTAAAGTTCTCCTTTCTCAGCACATCGTACGTCTTGACACCAGCCCACAATTGTTTTAACTCTTCAATAAGTGGCTGTAAATAAATGTCGATATCATTCCCGGGCCCTTTCTCTCCAGGGATAATCATAGATAAGATAAGGGAAGATTGCTTCATGCAAATCCACAGAGGCAGATTGTAAGGAACAAGCACTACTGGCCAAGTACTGTACGCAGTACTCATGATCTTGTACGGATTAAATCCATCAGATGCTAAGCCAAGCCTTACACTCCTAGGATCGCTTGCAAAGATTGGAAATTTATTGTCAAATGATTTCCAAGCTAAAGAATCTGCTGGATGCCTCATCTTCCCATCATTGATTCGTCCATCATGGTGCCACGTCATAGACTCCGCTGTCTTCGACGACATGAAAAGCCTTGGAAGCCTTGGTATGAGCGGAAAATACCGTAAAATCTTGATCGGGTTCTTTCTTGGCTGTGCATCATTTTCATCGTCGTTCCCATCTTCTGTGTTTCTATTTATCCAACGTGATTGGCCGCATATGTGACAGCACTGCTGGTTTCTTCGATCGCCCCAATACAACATGCAGTCATTCGGGCAACTGTGGATTTTGGTGTACCCAAGACCTAAGTCTTTTATCATTTTCTTCATATCTTTGCATGATTGAGGGATTTTTGCAAACGGAAACATCTCTCTCAAAAACTCTAACAGCATTGTTAAAGAGTTCCCGGTCCACCCTCCCAAACACTTTAACTGGAAAAGACGAATACAAAAAGACAATTTTGAGAATTTTGATCCCTCAAACAGTTCTTCATTCATGTCATTAAGTAGCGCGTAGAACTTCACCGCTTCTCCATTCGGCTCTTCATGATGTACACTTCTTCCGGGTTCGGTAAAAGCATTTCCACTGATATTACAATCATCAGATGGCACAAAGTCGGCTGAGAACGACTGTAAACCATGATTGTGAATATTAAATGCTTCCCGCAACATCCCTTCCATGTCATCCCCTCTAACAGACTGATGGTAAGTAGTACTGTCATAAGATACATCCATCCTTGAAGAGGAAGTACTAGGCGGGCATTCTCCATGAAAAAGCCATTGTTTATAACCCCGAACAAACCCATCAACAATTAGATGCTCGTATACAACTTCACGATAATGGAAGTTTGTGTTGACACACTTCTTACACGGGCAAAGAATCATGTTCTCCTGGCTTGCACATTGAAATGCAAAATTTAGAAAAGTCTGTACTCCATTTCGATAACCGTCGCTTACCCTTGACAAATTCATCCAAGACCGGTCCATTTCTTATTTCTTGATGTCTGATTTTCACCAGAAATTACAAGGGTAAGTTGTTCAGTGGTAACTACAAATGAGTTATGTAAGTATATCATATGATATATATTTATGTATTAAGTAAATTATGTAAGTTAGGTACGTGTATAAGTTATGTAAGTTATGTATTAAGTAAGCTATTTAAGTTGTGTAAGTTATGTAAGTTATGAAAGTAATGTATGTTATGTAAGTTGTAAGTTATAATGTATTATTTAGGTTATGTAAGTTATGTAAGCTTTGTATTATTTAAGTCGTGTAAGTTATGTATGCTATGTAAGTAATGTATTATGTAAGTTTATATAAGTTAATATGTAAGTAATGTATTATGTAAGTTTATATAAAATTTTATAAAAGTCATGTATTATGTAAGTTAACATGTAAGTTATGTATTATGTAAGTTTAATAAGTGTATGTGTGATAGTTATATAAGTTTATTGAATATTAATAAGTTATGTAAGTTCTTGTAAATACAAAATTTGATTATGTAAGTAAATATTAATAGTATATCACTTTTATGTATCTTATTTATAATTATTTTGAAATTATAATATATTTTAACAAGTTATGTAAGTAATGTAATATATACTTAAATTTTAGTAAGTAATATATAATTAAGTAATGTATTTAAAATTTAGACAAATTTTAGTAAGTAATGTATTTAAGTAAATTATTTAAGTAATATATTCAAGTAATATATTAAAGTATATTTTAGTAAAAATATGTTTTAGCAAGTAATATGTAAGTCATGTAGAATATACTTAAAATATATATTTAAGTAATGTAAGATATCAATTTTAAAAATTATTACTTAACAATATATATATATATGTTTAATAAGTTAAATTAAATTGTAAAAATATATTTAAAAATATAATAAATATTGAAAATATAATATATTTTAACAAGTTATGTAAGTAATGTAATATATACTTAAATTTTAGTAAGTAATGTATATTTAAGTAATGTATTTAATATTTAAACAAATTTTAGTAAGTAATGTATTTAAGTAAATTATTTAAGTAATATATTCAAGTAATATATTAAAGTAAATTTTAGTAAAAATATGTTTTAGTAAGTTATATGTAAGTCATGTAGAATATACTTAAAATATATATTTAAGTAATGTAAGATATCAATTTTAAAAATTATTACTTAACAATATATATTTTATTAATAAGTTAAATTAAATTGTAAAAATATATTTAAAAATATAATAAATATTGAAATTATATATTAACTTTAAAATATATATATTAATAAGTTATTTATATTAAACATGCAATCAAGTAACAAATTTTGAGAATTCATTATATAATCAATTTATTAAACATTCAATCAATTAACTAACCAAAATTGATAATTCATTGACATTCAATCAATTAATCGATTAATTTATTGAATAATCATAGATTATTAAACATTTATTTATTGAAATAAAATTTTAAATCGATAAAATTGAAAATCAATAATTATAAATACAGATAATTACGAATATATATTCGAATAATTATAAAATTAAATACAATTATATAAAATTATATAAAATTTACCCAAACAACTAACAACTATACATGAGAAAAATCAAGGCTATATATTGAAGAAATCAAATTTTGCATCTTTATCAACAATGCCATTTGCAGGATACCTGAACACTTTTGAATTCATGCCTAGTGCATGAAAGAAATATGAAAGTAAATATTGACTTTGATTTCAAACATACAACCACTTCATCTAAAATTGGAATGCATGCAAAATAAATTTAAAATAGGAATAAATACTGCCAAAAAATACGAGGAAAACATATGTAAATTAGTACCAAATAAACAAGAAAAAAATAAAACACTTTAACTCTAAATCCATTACTGCAAAATAACAGTTAGGCACCTATAGCAATTGAATTCGGATTTCAGTTTGGTTATAACAAGTTACAACAAAATCAAACCAAATCAGAAATGATAAAAGGAAGCCTATATATATTCATTATAATCAAACACAAGAATGGCTTTTCTTTAACAAAAAAGTTTCCCATTGAAAAGTTTTTAAAACAAATTCATTAGATATAACAAATGCCAATAACAAATTCATTAGATATATTTAGCAGACTAAAGGCAAACAAAATTAGTACCAGTTCCAAATATGTTATGAGAAAGTAGTGTTTCACATAAAAGAAACACGTGGTACCCTAAACCCACTATCAAACTAATCAAAAGCATCGACTAATTTAGTCATAAAGGACCAATTTTTGAGCATGAACGAGTCCAATAAAAGTAACCCATATCAGAACTAAGGACCCAAAGCCACTAATTTTAAATGATGAATTTAATACCGAGAGCTTTATACCTTGGAAAGGGTATTGCCCAAAACTGAAGATTGAAAGCGTCTTCTCCTCGGTTTCAGCCTTGGAGCTTCTGGGAAAGTTGGAAGATTGAAAGTGTTGGTAGCTGAAAGGAAGGAGTCAAAAGAACAGTAATGAATAAGCAATAGAGATACATTAACGCATGAAGAAAAAGAACGAAGTACTCGAACTTACCGATGGTTGCGGCGCCAGAAACGGACGGACGGAGTGATGCAGTACAGGAGACGGCAGAATAACAGGTGGTCGGGTTTGGGGGGCTGTTAGGGATTAGGGAAAATATTAGGGATTTGGGGGAGAATGAGTATTTGGGGCATAAGTGATGGAGAATCGGGTAAATGTATTTGGTCAGACGGATGGAAAAATACGACGCCGTTCTCATCTAAAAAATATCCATTTGCGGCGTTTACATCAAAGCGCCAGTAATTTTAATTTATACGCGGTCATTTCATAAACAAACAGCTGAAACATGTGGCGTTTCCCAATAAACGCCACTAATAATATAGATAAACGACATCGTATCAAACATTGAAAAAACATTTTTGCGGCGTTTTAAGCAAAGCGCCACAAACTATAAGTCAAAATTTGCGGCGTTTTAAACTAAGCGCCACTAAATATAAGTCAAAACGCAGTCGCTTCATCAACACTTACCTCAAACCCGTGGTGTTTTCGAGAAAACGCCACTAATAACATTTACAAAACGGCAACGTTTCAACAAATGTTAGAACAATTTTGCGGCGTTTTAAGTAAAGCGCCACTAACTATAAGTCAAAACGAAGCCGTTTCCCCAATAGATTACCCAATGTTGTGGCGTTTCTGAAAAACGCCACTAATACCATAGACAAAAACGACAACATTTCAATAAATATAATTACAATTTTGCGGCGTTTCACGGAAAGCGCCACTAATAGCAACGTAAAACGGCGCAGTTTCATTAACTCCTAATACAACTTGGCGGCGTTTTTTAAAGCGCCGCTAATAGAGAAGAACAAAACGGCGCCGTTCCCCTTCCCAGTGACAGGAAACAATGCAGTTTTACTTAACATTAAAATACTATTTCTGGCGTTTTGAGATAAACGCCTTTAACGCCTTTCATTGTAAAAAAAATTTAAAATTTCTACAAAATTTAAAAATATTTATAATTTATTTTAAATTATATATACGCTAAGAATAGAATACAAATATACCTGCTTAAATTATAATTTCTAAACTTAAACCCCAAACCCCAAACCCAAAACACTAGAAGTCAAAACCAAAAGTCCCAAACCGTAATATTCCTAAACCACATTTTAGGGTAATTGCGTGGCCAATGTGACTGTAGTACAAAACATATATTTTATATTCATATATTAAATTGCATGAATCTTTAGTAAAATCTAAATGTTCTTCAATTTTTAAACAGTATCCTTAAACCCTAAACACAAACTCTAACACATAAACTATTAACCCAAAATAATAAACATTAAACTGTAATCCCTAAAACTCTAAACCATGGATATTAAATCATATATTCTATAACGTAAACCCTTAAATAAAATAAAAATTTTGCAGCACCACTAAAGTTCCCAATAACCCTAACCTGACCCCGAATCTTTAAACCCTAAATCACTAACTCTTATCTTCTAACCCTTAAACCCATAAACCCGACCCTAATTACTAACCCTAAACCTTATTTAATACATAAATTAAAAAATATTAATTAATCAAAACCCTAAATCCTAACCCGAATCCCTAACCCCTACCCTTAAACCATATTTTATAAAAATTAAAACACACTAATTAATCTAAACCCTAAAGCCTAACCTGACACCGAATCATAAACCTTAAATCCCTAACTCTTAATCTATAACCCCTAAATTACAACCCTTAAATTAACCAGAATCCCTAATTCCATAATCTATATAAACGTTAATATTGTAACTCTTAAACCGACCTTAAATCCTAAATTGATCGTATACCCTAAACCGCATATATATTAAACCTTAAAATATAATGATAAATAATTAAATATTTTAAAATTAATACTATCGTATCTTTTACAATTATATATGAAATTATTTAACATATAAATTACAAATCAATCAGTCATGTACCTAAAATTTTTAAAATTATTTTAAATAATACTATTTCAATTTTTCCACTTTTAACAAATATTCAATTAAAAATAAATTGAATTTTAATTAATATAAATAAACAAATTAAATATTAAAAACATATAAAATGATTTTGTGGCGCTTTAAGGAAAAACGCCGCTAAAGCACTAAAAAGTTCCGAAAACGATGCCGTCTGGCTTAGGTTTTTTGTGGCATTTTGGGAAAAGCGACGCTAATACTATGCTTTAGCGGCGTTTTCCCATGTGCGCCACTAATTCCAGTATACATCAAGAACCAAACGTTGTGTTTTCGTTAATATCTTTTTGCGGCGCTTACCAAAAGCGCCGCAAATAGTAACCATTAGCGGCGTTTTTCAATAAGCGCCACTAATTCTAATATACCTCAAGACCAAACTCTGCGTTTTGGTTAAGATACTTTGCGGCGGTTTCCACAAACGCCGCTACTACTATACTTTAGCGGCGTTTTCCAGTAAGCGCCACTAATTCTAATATACCTCAAGACCAAACTCTCCGTTTTGGTTAAGATATTTTGAGGCGCTTACCACCAAACGCTGCTATTACTATCCTTTAGTGACGTTTTCCTTAAACGCCACTAATTATAGTATACATCAAGACCAAAACGCTGCGTTTTGGTTAAGATGTTTTGCGGCGTTTAACGCTCAGCGCCGCTAGTACTATACATTAGCGGCGTTTTCTTTATAAGCGCCACTAATTGTAATATACATCAAGACCAAACTCTGCGTTTTGGTTAACATCTTTTGCGGCGCTTCTGCTAAGCGCCGCTAATACTATGCATTACCGGCGTTTGTTCGTAAGCGCCACTAATTCCAATATACATCAAGACCAGAACGCTACGTGTTGGTCTTGAGATTTTGCGGCGCTCTGTGGTAAACGCCGTGAATGATGTTCTTTAGCAGCGTTTTATAAGAAGCGCCGCTAATGCTAGATCTTTAGCGGCGTTTTATTCTTTGCGCCGCTAATGCTCGATTTTTAGTGGCGTTCATTATCCAAACGCCACAAAGTATGCCGCTAAAAGCCTGTTTTGGTGTAGTGATTATTTCTCAGATTAAAATTTGTATTTGTGCAGGTTCAGATATTTGGCGGATAGTGTTAATTAATTCGAATTCGAATAGTAATATTTCGATAATTTGTGGACTTGGATTTGTGGATTTGGATAATCCGAAATTGCATATATCCAACCTGCTACCATTCCTTTACGGTAGGTATAATGTCTTTACAATTTGATCTACATATTTTAAATAGACTTACGGATTTGATTGATACCATACTAATACTTAAAAAACTCAATTAGAACGTCTCGAAGTTTAAAGATCAATTTAAAATATGTATATAGTTTAATATAGATAATAAAATTAAGTGAATTTAATTGTAAAGTTTGTAATGATTTATCATCTGGTTCACTATTGACTAATGACAAATAAAATTATAGTGTGAATGTCTTAAAAATAAATGGTTAAAACTAAAATTATGATTGAAAACGATGGTTCACCATTCTCTACCTTGCTAAGTAATATAAGAATAGCTATGGATTTAGGGAATAGTTTTAATTGGTGTGAATTTGCCATGGAAGTTGATTTTCTAGGATTATTTATTTGCAATCAAAAAAAGTTAGAGGTAGAAGCTCATGAGAATTCCAGTTGAAGAACAAATTATGATGGGTTTTTTGTGGTTGACGGGATACGTATGTTATTTGATTAGGTATGAGCGTTGAAAATGCTATATATGCAGTTAAATTTTTCTAGAAGCCATATCCTATTATCTGAGTATAACACGAGTATTTCAATAAAAATGATCATGGAAAACGATCTCATTTTATGCTCGTACAATCATTTTACCTCCATTTCTTAGTGTTTCAAACTACAAATCACACTAACATTTTTACATTACCATTCCGAGATGTGTTTTTCAATATCACATCATCATAAGTTTAATTTTCACCATTGATAATATTTTATCAATTTGATTTTTATTTTTTAGATAAGTTTGGCCTCAACTTTTTTAAAAAGAGTTAAATAGTTTTTTCACAAAAATACTAACTAAAACATTATTTTTTAATGATTTTGGTGTGACGACCCGCATGATAGTCTACGTGTACTTTATGTCAACATGACACTATTTATCTTATATACCATTGTCAACAAATAATTTAAAAACTATAAAATATTAAAAAATCAAAGTTCAAAGTAAAATAAAATAAAAATTTACAAAAATAGTATGAAGTGCATGTGAATTGTCATTAAACCTATTCGTGGGTCGGGTTAAGCCGAGTTCAAGCCGGGCCTATGCTTGATATTTATTTGATTTTCATTGCCTAAGCTCGGCTTGACTCAAAAAATGAACCTAATTTTCAACCCAAACCTAGCTCAAAGAGAAATCTAAAAGTTCGGGCTTAACCCAGTCCGCCCATATTATTTTTTATATATTTTTTTGTATGAAAATAAAATAAAAATAATTGAACACACTGAAATTCAGTAAAATAAGAATTTTCCAACCCATTGAAAATAGATTAAAATAAAATAGCGAGAATTTAAAAAACACAAGTAACATTAACAAAATTGACGCAATGTGTTAACACATTTGTTCCTGATTCTGATTTGGAGAACACTTGAGACTCACCTATATTTAATGTTCAATAAAGAAACATAAGAAAATACCATGAAAATATAATAAAGAACCAAGCAGCTCGTCTTGTCTCATAAACATATATATATATATATATATATATATATATATATGGAGAGAGAGGGAATTTAACCTAAGCTAGTAAGTTTGGACAATGAAGAACCATATGATTTTACCCTACAAACTTCAGCTAAAATGTTATCATCTAACTCTTTTTGTTTGACATCTGATACAAGAAAATGAAGAATCCGGACTGGGTTCGTCTATGGGGATGGAGAACGACAAAAGAAACAAGAATTGGAATTGAGTTGTTTGTGGGAGTGAAAAATCGTGGGTTATTTTTGAGTTGTTTGTGGTTTGGGGCCAGTGGATTTAAAATAAATTTTATTAATATATTTTAACATATAAACTATATATTTAATATATTACAAATATAATATATTCGGATTGGGTCAAGCCAAAAAATTCTATCCAAGGCCCGACCCAAATAGAAAACGGGTCTTAAATCTTACTCGAGCCCATTTTGCAGGCCTCGTTTTTTATCCAAACCCTCTCATATTTTTGGCGAATTGCCTAACCCACGAATAAGTCTAATTATCATGTCTGTTACCATGTTTAAAAATTTAGTGTTTTAATCAAAAAAGAAAAGGGCCAAACTGATAAAAGATGTAAACATTGAGCACTAAATTTATCATTATGCCTATGTATATATATACTTACACCGATGTAGCCCTTTCATATATTTTTGTACGATATTTCAACAATCTAATTGTCATATTTTATATTCTATTCATATTGATCATCTTTGTCAAATTTGATATAAATTAAAATTTTCTAATTAATTGTTTTCGTAAAAAAACTTTCAACTGTTCAATAGATAAATATATACAATATTTTATATTGATATGATAGATATATCGATCGACTTAAAATTTTACATGAATGACAATATAATTATATTGATAATTTCAACAGATTAAATCGTTAAAATATTAATCATACAAAATATATGAAATGGTGTATATAAGTGGATCCATCCTTTCTCTCTCAATATATATATTATATATATAGGGTTTAAAGTTAATCATCTAACTATTAGCATGTTTTTGTTTTGGTCACTTAGGTTTCAAATTTTTATTTTAGTCACTAAAGTTATAATATTTTGGTCACTCCTCTGTTAAATCATAATGAAATGTTGGCATGACATTTTTATTGGTATAATAACAAATTTAGCCATCCAATATTTATAAATTCTATCAATTTGGTCTTAATTCATAACAATTTTAAAAAAACTTTAAAATTTAAAAAAATATTTTGAAGTTCATTTTTAGCATGTTTTTGTTTTGGTCGCAAATCGGTTATTTACAATGTTGTATCGCTGTTTTTATGCTTAGAACTTGTTTGATTTGGTATAATTTTGAGTTATTGAGGGCTGAAAAGTGCTTCGAGAGTGAAAGCACATTTTTCTGGGTTATTTTAGGGTGGTTTCGTGACCATACGGGTGACCACATAGGCATCTACCCGCACACAGTTGGCTCACACGACCGTGTATAATTAGGAATTAGAGTTTTTGGGCAAGATTTAGTGCCACACAGCCTGGCCATACGACTATGTGGTTGATTTGGGGAAATTAGTCGATTTCCACATGGTTGTGTCTCTTGGGCACATGGGTGTGTGCGATTAGGTATTAAGGATATGTGATTTGGTGCCACACGGCCTAGCTACACAGTCGTGCGGCTAATTTGGGGATTTAGAGATTTTACACAGGCGGGTGTTTTGGACACATGACCGTGTCTAGTGGGCACACAGGCATGTGAGACCTTCTCACAACCGTGTCTACCCTGAACCCTAATCTAGTGTAATTAGACAGAGAGTTACACGGCCTGTTCATACGGCCATATCCCTAGCTCACACGGACGTATGCCTTAGTCACACAGCCGTGTGCCTCCTCTCACACGGGCGTGTGTTTCCTCACACGAGCGTGTCTCCCTCTCACATGGGTGTGTGTTTCCTCATACGGGCATGTCTCCCCCTCACATGGGCATGTTGACCCCCCACACGGCCTAGGCTTTTCCATATGGTCGTGTGGCTCAAAGTCACCAATTTTTGTTCTATATATGTTTTTTATCTGAAAAGGTGTTTGTGTGTTCCGAACCTTGACTAAGCTTTAGTGAGGGTAGTTAAGACTCTAATCTGGGTTTCGGCTTGTGTGTTATTTGTGACTGTTGTACGAGATATTTGATTCTGAACCTAGTTAGTTATGTGTGTGCATGTCTGTTTCTATCTGACTGTTTGTCGATGTGTTCATTGTTTCTATGAGGTTGTAAGCATACATGCACAAGCATAAAGAAAATTTGGGGTTGGTTGTGAAGAGAAGAAATACTGATTCTGATCTGATCTGGCAGTTTAACTGCAACTTATCAGTACAGTGATTTACCGTACTGTACCGTATGTATGTCAACTTTGCTGCGTACTATTATCTGATTAGGCAGTTTAAACTGCAACATATCTATATAGCGGTTTACCGCAATGCACTGTACTGTATATACGCCAGCCTTGCTATGTATTATTATCTGAGTGGCTTAGTCCACATACATGGTGTGTAGGGTTGGATGGGCCTTTCGAGGTCCTATGTGGTGTGTTTGATTGGATGAGCTTAAACAACTTTTTTGGGGTGTGATTGGGGGACGAAGAGGTGTTTTGGCTGGATGGGTGAGTTTTTAATACTTAACTGCATTCATATGCATCTGGCTGTGAGTTACTTGTCTGTAATCTATCTGTTCATCATAGCATTTATGACTAATTCTGTGCGCATTGAAGTGTTAGCGTAGTGACATTTTGGATTGTGATGATATGTATTATTGTATCGACCTGTTGATAGGTTTATTTGTTGATTATTCTGTGTCTAATTTGGTGTGCTTTGACTGTTGCATATTTTTTGGACGTTGGTTCCAAGTTTACTTTCTATTTCTGAGTATCTCTGTAATTACTTTTCATTATCGAACTATTGTTTGGTTTCTGATATGTAATTCCTTTGTTAGATACGTTTTAAACTCACACTGAGCTCATGTAGCTCACCCCTTAGTGTTTCCCCTTTCAAGTACAATATCGCTTTCTGAAGTTTGGATAAGGTATGCCAGTGGTCTCGGACAGACACGATAAGGAGACATGTTTAAAAGTATTCTTTGCGATTGCTATTTTGGTAAATGGTTTTAATGTAAACAGTTATAAGAACTGTGGTACAATTTTAATTAGGGCAATCTATACACGGTTTTCTTTGGACAAATTTTTTTTGTAATAACGGGACTTTATATCTGAGCATTTTTTCTCTCAGAACTTAAATACTGAAATGTTTTTTGGTTTGTTAAACTAAATTTTCCACGATCACTTCGGTGATCAATGTGACCTTCGGAATTCGGCCTAAACTTTTAGGCTGGGTTTTGAGGTGTTACATGCACCTATCAATTAATAGTATAGCTACGGTGAGCAAAGATATTGTTCCCACGAGGACTAAAAGTACTAGTAATTACTGTCTTTCTATTATTTAACTAAATAATTGGAGTGATTGATTAAAACTAAAATTAACTAAATTAATTAACTAAAAAACACAACAAAGAACAAATCAGGAAAATAAACGATTAACAATCAAGAAGAGAGACAATACCCAGGAAAGAATCCAACTAGACTTCATCTATCATTATCAATCTATATTACGCAATTTCTTCACTAAGCATCTTGATCCATAGAAATACCTAAATTATGCTAATATCTCTCTTCAAGACTAAGAGCAACTTACTCTAGGTTGATTAATTGAAATTTCTTTCTAATTAAATCCCCTATTATCGCATTAACTTGATTTATGGATCCCCCTATTAGATTTGACTCTAATTTGGTAGATTTATGTCGTTCTATTTCTAGGATTGCTGTAACATCCAAAACCCGGCCTAGACGTTATGGTCGAATTAGAAGGATTTCTACATTAGTTTGTTTTAAATCTTTTGATTTAATCAAACTTGGTTGTACGTTTTAAAAGTATAAAACTTGACAAAACTCTCACAAACGTTCAGAAAAAAAAACTGAAGCCCAAAAACACTTATTTCAAACCTAACAATTTAAATAAATTTTGTTGGTTTCAAAAGTACCAATTTTGGATAAGTCTTTTTCGATTAATGCTAACATTTGTTAAAAACTATATAGTTGTTTACAAAAAAAAAATTTAAGACCTACTTACTTTACAAAAAAAACTATATAGTCCGAGCTCCCGCACGTCGTCCAGTCCTTAGTCTAAAGACCACCTGAACCATATTAAACGCACGAGTGAGCTAGAAGCCTATTGTGTGACTCGACCCTCGAACATAATTTTCTTATCGATTTTGCATATACAATAATCAAATTGTAATTTCGTATCATATTACACATCAAAGCATATCATAAAACATATCGGAGCTCATCATATATCAAAACACATTTCTTAACAATTCATATTGTATCAGATTTTTCATCAAATTATATCTTATCATAATATACCGTATCATATTATATCATATCATGTCCTACCCCTATCCCCTACACACCATCTTCGACCAGCCAATTACACCAATATGGAATTATAAGAGTCCATCCATCCAACCACACCAATATGTGGCGATGCACCACTCACATAATTGCAGCTAAGCTGCAATAATTGCAGTATAAACTGCCATATAACACTTCATCCATCATATCATAACCCTCCCCAATACATATGCAAAATCACATTAACATACATACATATCACATAGGTTGTATAGCATGCATTCATAAACAGATTTCATACGGAGCGTAACACAACACATAACTTATACAAATCATAACATATCGTATTACTTATACTAACAGCTATTTTACATACAGGTGTCATACATGTTTTACACATAATTAAACTTTCAGAGTTATCGAACCACAAATCATATGCAAGTTCTTCACTTACCTTAACCGTAGCACATACTAACACATCTTGATATATGTGTCACATTTTGAGTCTTATTTAAGCCTAACGAACCCCATATGATGCATACGGACCCAAATTTCAAGTCCCTCAAATAGTTCCTAATTGAGCCCTAAAATTTGGCAAAAAGGTCCACACGGCCCAAAAACCTAGCCCGTGTGGTCTACATGATCTACAAAGTTTCACACTACAAGATTTCACATGACAGTGTGCTCCACACGACCTGGCACACGACCTACCATATGGTCGTATGGCACACACAGTCCATCATACGGCCTGGCACATGACCGTGTGGCACTAGGCGATTCGAAAATAGCCCTATTTCGTATTTTTCTCAAATTTCAAATAATAAATCGAATTAGTTTCACACACCTAATATTATTTCTAATAATCCACTCAACAAAGCACTCATGAATCCCCGAAGAAAACATCGTTCAAAGTACTTAATTCACTGGAGGTAAATCTAAAGTCACTCGTTCCTCTCCTATTTAGGAAATAAAATCATTATTCACAAAAATGCAATAAAACGTAAACTAAGTGCCAATAGAACTACACCCTTTATCATCGAATAAAAACCATAATACTTACATTTGAATTACTTACACCAAAACTAATAAAGACACAACATGCTCGTATGGACGACAGCAAAGAATCGACAGTAAGAAAGAAGAAAAAACAAAGAAAGAAAGAAAATAGAATAGGGAAGTTACAGGAACAAAAGTAAGAAGAAAAGATGTGGAAAAAGTGGGAAAATTTTGAACGGTAAGAGTGAGGAGTAAAATTAGGAGATGGTTTTCAAAATAAAAAAATAAAAAAATATTCTTAACAATAATCACCCGTATATCCCCACTACATCCATTACCAGATTTCTCACTATTCAAAACTAACCCAACTGCATCCACATGGGTGGCACATACAAGAAATTAAAAAAATATTTTCATTTTGCACGTACGGGGATTCGAACATAAGACCTAAGATTGTATGCAACTCCACTCAATTATGTTAGACCTGCTCTTAAATAGTATCTATTCCTCCTCTGATTCAAGCACATCAAACATGGATTAATAGTCTAGAAATATTAAACCAAGAATTAAGCACACATAGTTGAGAACAATATCAAAATATTTATTACGTAAAAATAGAAATCAAATAAAAGAATTCAACTTAGGGTTCATCTCTCTAGGTATTTGGAAAATTAGTTTATGATAGGAAATAAAAACATCTCAAAACAGTATAACCATAAGAAATAAAGAAACTCATAATAAACTTCAAAGAAATCAAAAGGAGATCTTCAATCTTGATGGAAATCTGCTTCAAAGTTAGCTTCAATGATGATTTTCAAGTTGTTTTCTTGAGTATTCTATGACGACTTACTCCTCTCTTCTTATCTTTGTCATATATGGGGTCTTATAATGCTTGAAAAAAAACCTAAAAATCGCATTTTTCAGCTGCTTGGAGCACGATTTGTGAAATCAACACGATCTGACACATGGTCGTGTGGCTCACAGAACCGTGTGTCCACTCCTAAAAATTGCTACGTTTTTCACTCCTTTTGCTTCCAAATGCTCTCTTAAGTATAGAAACATGATTTTAAAGGATTAGGAGCATAAATTTCATCATTTTAAATTGAATAATCATCCAAAAACGTATTAAAAACGAGATTAAAACATGTTACTTTTAGCACTTATCATTTACTTTTAAATTTTAAATTTTTAAGAATTAGGACTAAATTGATAAAATCTATAAACATTCGAAAGCTAAATTTGTTGTTATACCAAAAATGTAAGTCAATATTATGTTAATATTTAATAGATGAGTGAACACAATATTAAATTTTTATAATATTAATGACTAAAACTTGAGTGAACAAAATAGAAACAACTAATAGGTTTGCTTAAACCATCGTGAAAATGAATAGTTTAATGGAATATCCTCCAACAAATAGCTGAATATAGGAGTGACTTCAAGCTTGGCAGCTAAATACAGAAGCTACAATGGCAAAGTCGAGTAATATATGTTTTAAAGTTAACTTTTAAAGGTATAATTTAATTCCTAAACGGGCCAAGCGGAAAGCTCAATAAACAGGTAAGCAAAGATGGTCGAACCAAACCAAACATTGTGCTTGGTCATACAAAGAAAATCATAAGCGCTATGGAATTTGTCGTGTTTAACGTTGAAATTTTTAAATTAATTTCCCGACTGAGCTATAACAGCCGGCTGAAATACAAATAAATAAAAGCATCTCTTTCATAACAAAAAAATTGTTCTGCTTTTTTGCCTTTTTTTTCCTCTCAACCCTCATCAAAAGCATCATCTCTTTGTTATTTGTCAACATGAACGACTTGCTTACGGTAACTGTCAATCACTTTGCTGTTTTTTTCATCCGTTGTTTTCTAAGTTAAGATCATCAAATCCTTCTTTTGCTTTGATCAATCAAGTGTTTCTTTTTCTTTCTGCAATTTAATGCTGAAAATTGGATGCATGTTTCTGGGCTTATTTCGGATCCCAGTTAGTGTTTACTTGTGGTGAGGAATATCATCCTGGCTTTGTCTATGAAAGTTTCACTTTTTTTTTTCTTTTTTAATTATGTTGCTTTATTTTCTTATTAATGATTTTCCTCTCTTTGTTTGGTTACTGAGAATTCACTAGGAATTGTTTTTTTTCTTCTTTTGTTTGATTGTTCGGTTGATTCGTTGGAACCGATATGGTTTATACATAGGTTTAGAATGTCCTAATTTTCTCCATATAAAGCAAGTTCCGATTTTGACATGTACTGAATTGATTTGAGGGTCATATCCTAGTTTAGTTTGCTTTGTTCTATCAGTTTCTTTTTCATTTTGACAATTTAGTTGCCATAGCTTCATTACACTTTGTTTTAGAACTGAACGATCTCATTATGTCCTGAACTAGGATTCATTTGTGGGCGATGCCAAAGGCCACCGCGATATCGAAATGGGAAGACAGGTTCCCGGACCTGGAAGCAACTCCGACATGGGAATGGAAGCTTTCAATAAGCAGGTCTGCCACATGCTCACAATAGCGAACCAAGTTAGCTCTATGTTATTTGACTTTGACGCTTAATTGACTATTTGCCAATATTAGCAAATTTCCGAAACTTTTTTCCCAATGAGTTGAAAAGTGAAAATCTGCCAATATAGGAAGACTTCTGAAACTTCTTCACACTGATTGTACTGCTCGTTGTTATCATTTTTTTAGCATTTTATTTTGTTCTTAAGTGAAGTTCATCTGATTACTTCATGCCCCTATTCTTCATAATATAGATACAAGAGGTTGAGAAACAGGTGGAAAAGCTCTCTGGGTTACTCAGGAAACTCAAGGTATGTATGTATGAGATGATTTCACCGATTTGAACAATTCAAACAAAACGAAAACCGACTGAACCGAATCAACTCAACTCTACTAATGTAAACTTTTTACAGGATGCTAATGAGGAGTCAAAGTCGGTAACAAAGGCATCAGCTATGAAAGGTAGAAAGCTTTGTTAGTGTACTCTATTAGTGTCTGAGTTACTTGAGAAAAAATAGATATGAAGTTGTAATATGGGAAAAGCTTTGTCATGCTTAATTAAGTTTCATATTGTTGAAATGTGATGTGATTTATTGAAGCTATCAAGAAGCGAATGGAGAAAGATATTGACGAGGTTGGAAAAATAGCACGTAATGTGAAAGCAAGATTACAAGCGATCAACAAAGATGTAAAATTTCTCTTCAAATATCTTAATTTCCAGGCTTTATAGCTATATAACTGAAGCCTATTTGCTGATTGTGCTCGCTTTTATATCCAGAACTTGGCCAATCGGCAGAAACCAGGATGCGAGAAGGGAACAAGCGTTGACAGATCCAGGACCAATGTTACAAAGTTTGTTGCAAACACTTAGTTTGGGTCTTTCCATTTATTTTGAACCAAAATGAGTTGATCCATTACATGATTGTCATTATGATTTCGTCTCCAATTGCAGTGCCATGGCAACAAATTTCAAGGATTTGATGATAGAGTTCCAGGTATTTCTGCACCTCTTTGTTAGCATATTTTAAGATACTATCAGTTTTTCTCATCTCACTATTCTGTTTCAGACACTCAGGCAAAAAATCCAGGACGAGTATCGAGAGGTTGTGGAAAGAAGGGTCACTACAGGTTTAAATACCGCGCTTACTGCTTGCAAGAACTATGAAGCAATCTGATTCTTCTTCTTCTTCTTCTTATTATTATTATTATTATTATTATTATTATTGTTCATACTTAAAATGCTTTTCTTCATTGCTGTTTGAATAGTTACCGGAACCAGACCGGACGAGAAGGTGAGCTTAAGTTCAATGTTGGAACTTTGGGTCTAATCTATATGAATGTTGTTTTAATGTGTCAAAAAATTGTGATCTTATCTTAGACAATTGACCGCCTCATTGAAACCGGAAACAGTGAGCAAATTTTCCAGAAGGCAATTCAAGAACAGGGACGAGGACAGGTTATGCCATTATCATCTTTTGAATTCATCACGCAATGGAACTATAATTGCATTGAAATCTGTTCGGAATGGAACATGTTTTACCAGTTTTTGGTTGAGAACAACTTTGTTATGTGGTTCGGTTTCAGATACTAAATACGGTGGAGGAAATCCAAGAACGGCATGATGCGGTGACTGAGATTGAGAAAAAGCTTCTCGATTTACAGCAGGTGAAAATCTGAAGTCTACACAGAACCCTTAGTATGTACGATAGACCGGCCAAGCTAAGTTACCTATTCTAATAGGACTCTTAATTTTGTCAGATTTACCTCGATATGGCAGTTGTTGTTGGAGCTCAAGGAGAAATTTTAGACAACATTGAAAGTCAGGTTTGCTCTTGTTCTCACATCTTCCAACAGTTGTTCCTATATTTATATAAAATTTGACATATCAATAAGTCATACCCTAATAATTTTGTTGATGACGTTTAAAATTGTGTGTTTTGTATGCTGACAGGTTAATAATGCAGTAGACCATTTACAATCAGGAACAGAAGCTCTTCAAACTGCAAAGCGCTTGCAGAAAAAGTCAAGAAAATGCATGATGATCTCCATTATCTTACTCCTCATTATTGCACTCATCATTGTGCTTTCTATTTTGAAGCCATGGAAGAAATGAACAGGGGAAACTAGACTCCTATAACTCCATCCGTTTCCTTCCTTTTTATTTATTTTGGCGCACGTGATGAATTTCAAAAACCACTTAGAAATACTATAATGTTATGAGAAATGATTTACCTCCACTTTTGACATTACTGTTAAAACTACCCGCGTAGCTATATTAGTTAAAGCAGATGTACTAGAGGTCTTTTTTTTTTTTTTCTTTTTCTGTTCCAAACACTCTTATGAAAAGAAAATGAAAGAACCCTTTAACTATTGGTTTCAGGTAACATTAACAAAATCTTAGTTTGCTAGAGATCATATTAGTAAATAAACACAAAGTTCTCTCCTCTGAAGCATGAATATCTTTTGAATGATTAACAGCTAGTTTCTATAGACTAGGTAAGGTTCTTTATCATTGCAAAGAAAGACGTGTTGCAGCATCAATATAGTTGCAATATAGTTCGAATCACTCAATACCTTGCTATTAGAATGCTTGCCTTTAGGAACTACGTATCTATGATAGATTTGATGCATGCTTGCTCAAAGGCAAAAGAAGACACCTCATGTGCATTGCTATCCAATGTTATCTAAAAGGATACAAGGTAGGAGTTGAGCGAGCAAGTTGATGTGTTGCAGCCTGCAGATTAAGGCTTGAAGGAATAGGGCAGCAATCAAAGTGGAAAGTGGTGTCCGAACAAAGGAGTATATAGAATCTTTAACAAGTGCATCCACTGATTTCATTTAACCCTATGATCTACAAGGCTGACTTTGTTATATTCCTTACTAGTACTTACTACTTACAACTTAAAAAAAGGAATTAAATGAAGTCAATGCATATGAGTACTGCATTGTAGTAGTGTATACACTCTTTGCATTCTATAATGCAACTGTTTGGACTGAGATACAAAAAGCTTGAACAATAGTCTAGTCAAAATAATCCCATTGTCAAGATATACTGGTTTATAGAGCCCTAAGTTACCATAGGCAATGTTGTTAATCGAAAAACCAACTCCCATGCAATCCCGTTGCTAAAATATCCCGCTTCAGTAAGGGATATCTGCAGTTGCAGCTGGAATAAATTGTTGGATTTTTCAGCAAAAAAAGAAAAACAGTAAACAAAATGAAGCAAGAAGACCAAAAAAGGACTAAGCAAAGTAACTGAAAAACTTGAATAATTTCATTCAAATTTTGAATATATGAGAGTTACACAAGTAATTGGACAGTTACCTACTAGTTAACTGCTCCCACTTAATACATATACAAAAAAATAGCTTAACTTGTATACAAAAGAAAGCTGGCATACTAGCCATTACATCAATACAAATCAGATAAAACATCCTACTAACTTTGCTGTCAAATTACAAAAGAACTAGACAAAGTTTCATAGGAACAAAACAAACAAAATGTGTTGCCACAATCGAACCAGCTTCATTTCTTCACTTCAGAACAGTGTTGCTGCTGGAGTTAAGTTGAATTCTGCTGATGGTATTTTGTTGCAATGCAGGCCAAAGCTCAACACTTCTCCTTGGACTGGATGCAACAAACACCAATCTTTCTTTTCAAGACTTCAAACCTGTTGGCTCCTATTGGCTTGGTTAAAACATCAGCCAATTGAGTTTCTGAGCTGCAGTGAATAAGGCTAACTTCCTTCGATTGCTCAGCTTCTCAAACAAAATGAAACTTAATTTTAAAATGCTTAGTCTTACCATGGAAGACAGGGTTTTTAGCTATAGCAACAGCTGATTGATTATCAACCTTGATTTCAGTTGGTTGAACTTGATTTTCATTTAGATCACTCAAAAGCTTTCTAAGCCAAATGGCTTGATTTACTGCTGCTGCTGCTGAGATGTATTCTGCCTCTGCTGTTGATTGAGAAACAGTTTATTTCTTCTTTGAGCTCCAGCTAAAAACACTCGAGCCTAGAGTGAAGAAGTAACCTGATGTGCTCATCATGTCATCAACTGAACCTGCCCAATCACTGTCAGAATAACCAACAAGCTTCAGTTCCCCTGTCTTCCCAAATTTAACACCAGAATTAATGGTTCCTTTAACATATCTTAATACTCTTTTTGCTGCTTTAAAATGTGCAACATTACAATAGTGCATGAACCTTGAAAGAAGGCCAACAGCATATACAATATCTGGCCTTGTTGCAGTCAGATAAAGTAGACAGCCAACCAAACTTCTATATGCCTTTTCATCAACTCAGTCATGTTCACTGGTGCTTGACAGCTTCTCTCCCAATGCAACAGGTGTGGCAACAGATTTGCAGTTTGACATACAGAATTTTTCTAACACTTTTAGTGCAAATGTTTGCTGACTTATGAAAATGCCATGACTTTCTTGATTTACCTCCATACCAAGAAAATATGTCATCAAGCCAAGATCAGTCATTTCAAATACTTCTTGCATCTGTTTCTTGAAGTCCACAATCAGCTCATTTTTGCAGCCAATAACTAGCAAATCATCAACATATAGAGACACAATTAGCAAAGTCTCTTTTTCATCTTTCTTAACATAAAGAGTAGGCTCACTGGCACTCTTTGTGAACCCAAGCCTTGCTAAATAGACATCTATCCTTTCATACCAGGCCCATGGAGCCTGTTTAGGCCATACAATGCCTTCTTCAGCTTCTAGACTTTATGTTCTTCACCAGGGATCTTAAAACCTTTAGGCTGTTCTATGAAGATTTCTTCTTTGAGAAAACCATTTAGGAAGGCTGACTTAACATCTAAATGGTGTACCTTCCAGTGTTTTTGAGCTGCCAAGGCTAGCAACAATCTTATGGTGTCCAACCTTGCAACAGGTGCAAAGGTTTCAGAGAAATTAATGCCTAACTGTTGAATGTATCCTTTCACAACCAGTCTGGCCTTGTGCTTATACAGAGAATCATCAGCATTGTTCTTGGTTCTGAAAACCCATTTAACACCAATGACCCTTCTATTTTCAGGCCTACTAACCAGCTCCCAGGTATCATTCTTGTGAATCATTCTCATTTTAGTTTCCATAGCCTCTTGCCAACATTTTTCTTTTGTAGCTTCATCATAGCATGAAGGTTCTACCAAGGTTACAACACATCTTTCATAGATGTTTGCTAATGTCCTGGTGCCTCGAACAAGTATATCATCATAGCTATCTTCAACTACTTTTTCAATTTCAGTTTGCTGTATGTTAAGGTCATTTTGATCTTCATCAAGTAGACTTGCCTCAATTTCATCCCATTTCCAACTGTTTGCTTCACTGAATTTGACATCTCTGCTCACTACAACCTTCTTGGTTAGTGGATCAAAGACTCTATATCCTTTTTTTACACTGCTATAGCCAACAAACACCCCTGGCATGGACCTCCTATCCAACTTGGTTCTTTTCTCTACTGGTACCAATGCATAACACAAACAGCCAAATACTTTCACATGTGAGACAAATGGTTTCTGTCCAAACCAGGCTTCAAAGGGTGTTTCACCATTAACGGCATTAGTTGGTAGCCTGTTTAGCAAGTAAACAGTTGTGTTCACAGCTTCAGCCCAAAAAATGTTAGGCATTTTGGCCTCAAACAGAAGACATCTGGCCATATCAATGACTGTTCTATTTTTTCTCTCACAAACACCATTCTACTGTGGTGTATAAACAGTAGTTAGCTGGTGTTGAATTCCAGTATCATCACATATCTTCTGGAACTTCTGAGATACATATTCAGCTCCATTGTTAGACCTCAAGCATTTTAGCTTACAGCTAGCTTGGTTTTCAGCCAAGGCTTTAAATTTGCAAAAGAAATAATCAACATCCGAATTTTGCTTCAGGAAATTTACCAAACAGAACCTAGTGCAATCATTAATGAAAAGTACAAAATACCTGCTACCATTTAAGGAGGCGGTCTTCATAGGTCCACAGATGTCTGTATGAACCAACTGAAGTTTTTCTTTTGCTCTCCATGCTTTGTTGACAGGGAAAGGTAATCTGGTCTGTTTGCCTAGCTGACAGACCTCACACACATCCTCCCTTGGTCCAATTTTAGACATGTCATTGACCAAATTCATCATTTGCAACATACTTAGTGAATTGTAGTTCACATGTCACAGCCTCCTGTGCCACAAGTTTGCTTCATTAGTCTGAGATGCATATGCCCTTTCCTGCAACTGATTCACATCCACAATGAAGGTTCTGTCTTGCATAGCTATTGTAGTTAACACCTCACCAACAACATTTTTGATCACACAAATTTTACTTTCAAAAACTAAAGAATAGCCCTTCTCCAGTAGTTGACCAACACTCAACAAATTTTGGTCAATGTCAGGCACATAAAGGACTTCAGAAATGGTTTTGTTACCTGACTTAGTGCTTATCATAGCCTTGCCTTTGCCTTTTGCCTCCAACAGCTCACCATTGCCAATTCTAACTTTGGATTGAAAGTGGTGTCTAGCTCGTTAAATATGCTCTTTTTAGAAGCCATGTGGTGAGTACATCCACTATCACTTAGCCAAATTTTGCTAATCTTGCTCGAGCTTGCAAAGCATGATGCTGAAAAAACATGTTCTTCTTGTATTTCAAAATCTTCTGCAGCCTGTGCTTGATTCTGATACTGTGGTTATGCTTTTAGCTTGTTTTTACAGACCTTTTCAATGTGGTCAAATTGTTTGCAGCCTCTACACTGAATGTCTGGTCTGTACTAGTAGTATTTTTCAAGGTGAGTAGTCTTCTTACAATGGACACAAGATGGAAACTTCTTCTTAGTAGGCTCTTTCTTCTTCTTTTCTGTCCAAGGCTTCTTGCCTTTGGAATTCAAATTTGAACCTGAGCTTTCTTTGCTTCTAGCTTGAAAGGCTCCTTTATAGTAGTCTTCTATTCCGTTTGCCCTTCTTTGCTCTTGTGCATAAAGAGCATTTATAAGCTCTGTCAAAGGGATTGTTGATAAGTCCCTTGAATCCTCCAGGAAAGAATTTTTTCCTTCATACTTCTCTAGTAAGGTTGTTATGACTTTCTCAACTATCTTTTGACCACTAAATTCTTCTCCAAGCAGCCTTATGTTGTTGACAGTTGCCATGATTCTGTCAGCATACTGCTTAATGGTTTCTGAGTCTTTCATTTTCAGGTTCTCAAAGTCCTTTCTCAAGTTGACCAGCTGCTGTTGCGTGGTCTTGTCTGACCCCTAGAACTCCTCCTTGAGTTTATCCCAGGCCTATTTTGGAGTGTCACAGGCCATTATCCTTGTAAAGATAACATCAGAGACTCCACTTTGAAGGCATGACATAGCCTTGTACTTCTTGGCACAATCTTTACTATGCTGCCTAATCTAGGCTATGGTCGGGTTGGCTCTTAATGGTGGTGGCTCAGTGTCATGAAGAACAACATTCCACAGGTCATGTGCCTGCAGGTATGTCCTCATTTTCACTGCCCAGATGTTATAATTCTCACCAGCAAAAATAGGTGGAGGAGGTAGTGTAAAACTCATTTTCACATCAACTAAAAAACAACCAACAAAACAGCTTCTGCTTCTTTGTTCCAAGCGCAGGTTGCTTAGTAACAATGCACAACCAAGGCCCTCAAAGACAACGGGCTCTTGATACCATTTGTTGGATTTTTCAGTAAAAAAAGAAAAACAGTAAACAAAATGAAACAAGAAGACCGAAAAAGTACTAAGCAAAGTAACTGAAAAACTTGAATAATTTCATTCAAATTATGAATATATGAGAGTTACACAAGTAATTGGACAGTTACCTACTAGTTAATTGCTCCCACTTAATACATATACAAAAAATAGCTTAACTTGTATACAAAAGAAAGCTAGCATACCGGCCATTATATCAATACAAATCAGATAAAACATCCTACTAACTTTGCTGTCAAATTACAAAAGAACTAGACAAAGTTTCATAGGAACAAAATAAACAAAATGTGTTGCCACAATCGGACCAGCTTCATTTCTTCACTTCAGAACAGTGTTGTTGCTGGAGTTAAGTTGAATTCTGTTGCAGGTCTTTTGTTGCAATACAGGCCAAAGCTCAACATAAACAGCTCCACATACTAATTCTCAACCAAAATTTTTCTTCCTCTATAGACTAATTCCATAGTGCTTTTGATGGAAAAACCAATCTGATATACTTCATACCCTCAGTCAATGAGAAGATGGATCAAATTCTATATGTTCAAACCTAAGGGACTTAAGGAATGATGGATGCATTTGAAGGTAACCTCCTACATTTTTCTCCCCCAACCACCTAATTAAAGGTTTATCTTTCTTCCATAAACATCCTAAGATGATTTTCATTGTGGATTTGAGTCATGCCATTCCTAGAGGATATGTCTAACCCAGAGTTTCATATTCCCTTAAAAGCGATGCCATAGTAGTTAAGTACCTTAGCATGGGAAACAACTTAAAAACCCCAAGCAATAGATTTATGAATCATTCACACAATGGGGGAGCTTTCACTCTTTTTCATCTAAAAAAAACCAAGAAACTACACTCTACCATATCATTCCAAGGCAGAAAATAAACATATCACTATATTAGCCATATAAATAGTTTTAATCTGATACTTTAATAGCAAAGGTAAAAAGGTAAATAGCAGAAGCAAGAAAACAGAGAACCGTCTAACCGAAACTTGCAATCCAAAGAAATTGTGGAGTAACGTTTGGAGAATATAGTGTCCAAAACATATCACCCTCAAAGGTTATTTTAAATTTAAAGGCACTTGAATTCTAATTTTTTATATAGAGATGGTTTCAGATGCAATAAGCCACGGGTGGGTGGCTGAGGAGTGGAGTTATATAATCTTCAGAACAACAATAATCCAATCCAATCTTATCAATGAGATTAAAAAAACCAAAGCATTTTCTGATTGCCATTTTAAACTATAACAGAAACTAGTTTCATCTTTTAACATAAGCAAAAGAGATCTAAAAAAGAAGAAAAAAAAAACTAGAATTGGGTGATGCTCCAATAGAGTGATCCAATTTCCAGTAATATTTATTAACTGCATCCCAGTTCCCAAATAAAATTATGGGATAATGCTTCATTAGACCACCCTCTGGTTCCTTCTCTGTGTATAACTCATTCAGCTTAGCTTCATCCTACATCCTTGCCTTAGCAACCACCATATTGCCTTCATTTGCAACCTCCATGGCTCCTGGCCTTGTCCATGTTTCCTTGAATTGCTCCTCTGTCACTCCTGCACAAAATTCATGTATCAATATTCTTTTTTTCTTTATTTTACTAAATTTGAAGTGTAATCAACTGAGAAAAAGAATGGAGAGTTAATTTCTTGATGACTTGCCTTTGCCCATGGCTGCAGTTGATGATATGCCTCCCTGGACTATCTTGAGATATCTATCATAAAAGTTGGCACCTGACCATTTTTGATGGGCCAATGTCTCCACTCCATTGTTCCTCTCTTCCCTCTGGATCTTCTCAACATAAGCTAGCATTCCTCTCCTCGCGAAATCTCTGGAGAATATGTCTGTCACGAGTGCATCAGCATGGAAACCAGCTAGTGTTATGAACTGCCAACAGAAACCAAGCTTGGCTATCCTTGGAATGAAGTCTCTCATCTGTTCATCACTCATTCCTGATGCATCCCAATTGAAAGATGGTGAAAGATTGTAAGCCAACATGATTTCAGGGTGTACTGATTTCACCCCTTGAGCAAATTCGGTGCACTCAACCAGATCAGGGCTGGATGTCTCCATCCAAATAAGATCAACATGTGGAGCAAAAGCCCAGCCACGAACGATTGCAGCCATTATCGAACCCTTAAACCTATAGAAACCTTCTCTGGTTCTAGGTAAATCCCAGTCCCAGAAAAGATTTTTGAGCCCAAATCTCTCAGCAATCTCTCTGGCTTGTTCATTTGAGAGACACTTATCATAACTAGAATGATTCTTCCATTCATTCATTCTCCTCCTTTTCTCATCCTCCTTGATGTTCATGTTGTTGATAGCATCGATAACAGATTCGGAGAATGTCTTAAGTTGTGCCATGGCTAGCCATTTGTCTTCAATGGCCTGGAGTTCAACCCCAGTTTTACCAGCAGCCATTGCTTCAGCTAACATGGATGCCAGACCTTTTCCCTGAAGATTCGGATTAGTCACACCAAGAATAAACTGATGATCTCTGGTGTCAACATTGGTTTGGATCAGATTAGCTGCAACAGCATCAGTTCTAGCCACTAACACTGTCTCCACTCCCATAACATCGAATTGCAGCCTCGCAGCGACAAGCCTATTAATGTGTTCACTAACAGCAACAAGTACTTTACCAGCCATGTGACCACATTTTTTGGTTACCGATGACTGATCCTCAATGTGGACGCCTGCAGCACCACGTTCAACGAAAAGCTTGCAAAGCTTAACAGTTGCAGTGGTGCCACCAAAGCCAGTATCACCATCTGCTATAATTGGCTTCAGGTAATCAACATAAGGAGATCGAGCCCTCTCCTCCCGGCTCATGCTCATTCTTGCCTCTCTTTGTTTTCGATCATGGTATTGTTGTGTAAAGAAAAGGTGTTCAACTTTGTTGGGGACGGTGTCGTAAGGATAGTCGGCAAGGTCCGGACCTGGCTCGTTGGTGGTGGTGTGAGTTGAGGAACATTGCCAACCAGAGACATAAATTGAATCTAAATGCTTGGCCATCATGGTTACTTGGACTGGATCAAGTGCACCAAAAGTCCTTGAAGCAGTGCCATTTGCTTGGTGTGTCTTGAGGGTTCTCCATAGTTTCTTTGCCATCTCATTTGAGCCATAGCTCTGCTTGAGGTTGCCTCGTAAAGCCACGACATCTCGAGCTGAATACTGCCGTCGGGTTAGCTTGAACCTCTCTGAGTTCCACCATGCTTGCACGTCTGCTACTTCAGCTTCGTACCTCCCTTCTTCCTCCATTATCTGCCAGTGGCATTTTCGCTCATTAAAAACATTGTTATGATCTTACACCTCTAAGAATGTGGCAGGATACGATTTGAAGCAATTTACTCGAAAATAATGTCATGAAATAGACCTAAACAAACAAGTTACTAGTCTATGTTCGAATCTCTGTCTGCTAATATTTGAGTGTGTTTGAATACTTACATTAGACAAAAAAAAAAAAAAAGAAGTGGGGCTTGGGTTCTTTTTTTTATTACTTTTTTTAATTTGTATCATAGAAATTTTATATAAATATAATACTATAACTAATATATATAAGTGAATTTGTTTTTTTAATTATTATAATAAAAGAATTTGGGTGTGCATGCCATTACACTTTTAAAGTGGGAATCCAAGTTTAAATTTTGAAAATAATATTATTGAAAGTAACAATCATAAATAGTGAAAGTTAACTTAATAAGAATAATAGACTTTACTTGGAATGGTAAAGAGAAAATTTATCATGGGAATGATAAAGTTAAAATATTAAATGTCATGGTGTTTTATGTTCAAATATCATGATGTGATATGAATATTTTTATATTTTACATAAAATATAAGATGACAAAAATAGCCTCATAGTAATTTTTGTTTTTTAATAAAAGGAATGAGTTTTTGGTAATTTTACAACCGAGTTGAGATCTAGTTGATGGATGACACCAACTCAATCAACTCTTTGAATAATCCTAATGATTCTACCCCACACACATGTATACATGTAGAAACCACGTATTTAAAACAGAAGTGGACATTTAAAAATAACATTCAATAAATAATGAAACATATGGCATGAGTTAAAATCTTAATATTTGTAAATTTTTATTGGTTTTATTAAAAGAAAAAAAAAAAAAGGCCATCGTAATAATATAGCTTATTCAAAATATGTAAGGTTATTTTTGTAATTTTCTCAACTGAGTTGGTGTTGCTTAGTAATAGTAGAGATTTTATTAAAATAAAGACACCGAAAATAATAGAAAAGGACAAACGTACCCTCATAATAATATAATTTATTCAAAATTGAGACCAAACTCAACCAGGGCTTTAATAATAGTAGAAATATACAAACAAGGTAGGTGAAATAATTTGTGTAATAATATTGAAACACATATAAATATCAAAATAAAGCTTTAGTTTAAGTGATACAGAATAGATTTTATAAATGTTGGTGGTAGCGTCTAAATTTCAACATATGCATTTTTTATTTGTTTTTTTAAAAGAATAAGTAAAAGACGCCGACTGAATTTTAGCTTAGTTGACATCAACTTATTGCTAATGTAGGAGGATTTGAGGTTAAGCGTGCGAGACACATTTATCATCCTATTTAAGGGTTGGAGAGGTTATGAGTAGTTTTAAGCATGGTATCAAAACAAAATAAGAAAAAGACAAGTATTATTGTAACCATATAACTTATTTAAAATATATAAAATTATTAAATTGATGTTATTTGAAGAAAATTTTAAAATTATATTTTAGACTCAACTGAACAATTACGCAGGGTGTTGACACCATACATAGACTAAATCCACTCACCGAACGAGACCTTTAAGAGAATACAAACAAAAGAATAGTCCATGATGGTTGCTTCATATGTTTAGAAAGAAACAAAGGATTCCTATGGAAACAAACACAAAATGGAACACTTGTTTGTTAGGAGGCTTTCTTGGTTCTGAAAATCATCCTAACCACTGCAATTCATGGTTTCTGCCTTATATTTGCCATATGCTTAAACTAGATGAATTTTTGTGAGGGAGATTTGCCTGTTTGTTGATGTAAGAAAGACGAATCTTGTGTTGGGCTTTGGGAGCCACTAACAAATAACCCAAAACAGGAACAAGAAACGGACATCAACTTATAAGCACTAATTTCACAATGCTAACCCGACTGGGGGTGAGTGCTAGTTGTATACTCAACGTTAAGTTTCTTCATGGGTACGTGGGAAACCAAAAGTGAAGCACTTAAAATGCAAAGAAAGACAGGGCCAAGTAAATATAATTTGGTGATAAAGGAAGGAAATACAGGGAAATGAAGCTTACCATTGAAGGCACTGAGAAAGATGCAGCCATGGATAGAACTTTTGGTTTTTGTATATATAAAAATAAACAACTACTGCTAAAACAAGTTCGTGCAAATGCAATGCTTTCTTTCTCTTCCAAGTCTCTCAATTTATAATGACAAAATGGGCATGAGTTATCACCTCCCCAGTAAAAGTAAAAATAAGATTTCTCTCTCCGGAGAACTACATTATTTTGTTTGCATGTTATCTTGAGAAAGTGTCCCATGGGAGCTGCATTTACAGGCACGTAACATAATGCTATTGTCTTGTTTCATTTCCAGTTATGTCATTAGTTATTTTGTCTTTTTCTCCTCCATAACTGATTTCTGGTTTTCTGTTTCAATCCCTTTTTCTTATCTCCCATCTCCCAAAACCTGTTGATATATGAATTTCATTACAAAAGAACATTCACAAACAGTCTGTTTATATTTTTCGGTTTCATGGAAACGAAATCATAGTTGGAACGGGAACTCTTTTACAACGCTCATTTGCCTGTCCTTAGCCGATTGCTGACGATATAAAAACAAAACAAATTGATCGCAAGATTTCGGAAATTTTGGGATTCCCAAGGAAACAACTAAGATAGTCCTATCTATATTTCTACCTCCATTTCCCATTTTTAATATTTATCAGTTTATCATTTTAATATCTGTATTTTCCTTGTGAATAATAGGCAACTTGGCAATTCTATCCATGTTGTTTTGTTTTTCTTTTCTATTTTATAAAAATCATATTAGTGCAGTGGAAATAAATTCCCGAGTTCCTGCAGAAGACCAAAGCTCCGATCTCTATCTTTTCTTGTGTGTTTTGGATGAATACAACAGCTTCTATCTTCTCAATCATTTTGTCTACTTCCAGAAACTAGAGATAGACTCAATAAGAGATTTTATTTAGGAAGAAAATTATAATACACACCCACCGTAAAATCTACAAACTTTACTACATTATCTATTAGTATAGCATATTAAAACGAAACAAATGCTACTCTCAAGTGTTGTATAATATGTTCCAACATGGTGAATCAAAATATGAGTAACACTGATCCTATCATATTTGAGTTGCTAATTTTTTTTTATTTGTATTTATTTTCTCTTTTATTTTTCTTATCTGGATGTAGTTGGACTTGTTTATAAGTCTGGTTATCTCAAATTTAATCAAAATTTAGGAGGATTTAAGTAAAAATATTAAATCTAAAAATAGGCTTGAGCAAAAAAAATGTCCATTTAAAATATGAGTTGAGTTTGAACGTTCAAGGCCCAAACTCAGCCAAACTCATTTTGTATTTTTTTAATATTTTATATTATGTGATATTTATATATTATATACTTTATAATATAAAAAATAAATCTCCGGTAATATATAATATTATAATGTAAATATTACAAAAATGTTAGAATGTCTACATATAAAATTTTAATAAGATAGTGTTTAAAAAATCATCTAGTAAACTGGATTTGGGTGTAACACAAGAATGACATGATTAAATAACCATTGTAATTAGTGGATCTCACAAAATTGAATGCAATTGAAGTACCCCAAATACACTATCCAAATCATAGAGGAAGGCTAAGAATGAGGATAATGGCGCAAGTAATTACGAGCAGTTACCAATTACCACTTTCCAAATACACATACATTATTTAAGTTTAAAAATTATTTTTAATTATTTTATATAATAACATATTTTAATTTTAAGATATATATTTTATTTTTAAAAATATAATTATATATTTGTTATTGGATAAAAATGATTTGCTATTGAACAGATAAGTCCAAAATTGTTACACAGATTTTGACCTAATAGTAAATTAAATTTATAAAATTTATATAATAAATTCATTATTATTCTTACATTGATACATATTTAAGCACCCTAGTGTTACAAAAGCTATTGAATACTATATCAAACTTCTTTTATAAAGTTTATATTGTAAATTTTATATTATTTTTACTTGATTTACATAAAATATTATTATTAAAAAGTTAGAAATTTTATTTGCTATTTAACCCTATAACATAAAAAATTAGGTTTATAAAAGATGTTATGATGAAATGGTTAAATGGTTAAAATGATGGTTTGGATATTGGATTCCAGAGTGCTAATGAATATCGTTTGGATGAGATCCCAAAATAAGTCAAAAATTGTAACGCTCCAAAAATCCCTTATATATTTATTTTCGTATGTTTGTAACACAAATATTTGTTAGCTTTAGTGGTTATGTATTATAGGAGTGTTTAGGAGGTCTCAAGTTCAAACTTTAGCTTGGGCAAATTTTTGTTTTTAAATGAATAAACCTCTCTCTCTAGTTAGTAGGCTTATAAATAAATATTGGTAAAATATGTCAAAATGGGCTTGTTGGTCTAGTGGTTAAGTAGAGTGCAATTGAGTAAGAGGTTTGGAGTTTGATTTCTTGCACAAACATGGGATTTATTTTTACTGCTTGTACCGTGAGGGTGTTGTACTTTGACCAAAATTCTGAAAAGTTTGAGTGGGGTTTGAATTTGGTGGTTGAGAGGATTGTGGTGGATGGTTGGGGAGTGAAATTAGGGATAAGGGGAGTTAATTAAGGGATTTAAGGGGTAGTGGTGATTGAGTGGAATTCTGTGCTTCCTAAATTTTTACTCTTCAGAGAAAAAAGTGAGCAAACGTCCCCCTCCTCCCTTGGCCGAATCTTCTCCCTCTTTTTATCCTTTCCCTTTATTTTTTTCTTTGTCGATTATTTTCTCTCCCTTGCAGCCGACTATTTTTTCTCCTCTATTTTTTTTCCTAGCTATTATTCTTTCTACGAATTGTGCCCCTGGCCTTTATTTTCTCCTCTTTTTGTTTGTTGTCGACTACTACTGAAAATTTCCTTCTCTCCCTGCTTTGGTTTTTTCTAGTAGTCCATTTCCTTCTCAAATTCTTGTTGCTGCAATTTATCATCTCCGTTTTACCTTTACGCGTTGGTGGTAAGTTTTGTAACTGTGGTGTTATTTGGTTTATGGATTTTTGGTGATAGGTTGATTGTTTCATTGATGAAGGTTAAGGAATAGAATGATTCGGTTAGCATTAGAGCGGTGTGGCTCTGCCGTTACTCGTTTAGTAGGTAAGAGAGGTGTGGTTCTGTCGTTACTCGTTTAGTAGGTAAGGTGATTGTGTTTGTTGAATTGGAGGAAGCTTTTCTATTTTTTTTAAGCTTTGAAGATGTGAATTGTTTTCTTATTGGGTCTTTCAAATTTTTCAATAGCGAATTGTGGGAGTGGTGACCTATCTCATTCTGATCCGTAGTTGGGGGTTGCTCGGTTTTAAAGGTAAGTAACAAATGGATTGAACGAATTATTGTCAATATTTTGGTTTCGAGTTAACTAGGGATTAGGACTGATTGTGGGGTTTGGTTGTTGACCATAAGTGCTGGGGATCTCGGAAGTGTTTTTACGTCACAAACAAACTAGGTGTGTAAACACAACTCTAAAAACGAAAATCGACGAAAAGCTAAAAAATGTGATTTTTGACGCCACACGGGCGTGTGGCCGCCCGTGTGGTAGGCCATGTGATCGAACATGGGTGTGTGATCGACGAGGCTGGCCATGTGCGAATCATGGGTCGGGCCGAATTGGGTTGTGTGGGCCACAAGAGCGTGTGGGCCCCACACAGGTTAACCACACGAGCATGTGGGAATATTGGGCCAGACCATATGAACCACACGGTCAAGGCCATTTTGGGCCGTGTGGGCCTCACGAGCGTGTGGCCCTACCTGGGCTTGCAACATGGGCCTGTGGGCCATTTTCACTGTTTGACTACTAAAGTTGCATAGATCGTCCAAGTCGACTATGAACCTACTAAAGGGTCAGTAAGTTTACCTAAACCCCTAATTGACTGAAATGACTGAAAGACTATTATATGCCTATATGAGATAGATATGTATGTTTGTACTTTGAGCATGCTATATACTCTATAATGTTTATACATGATACCATGGCATGATTGTATGATGCATTGCATTAGGTTGGGGATTGATATTGATTGGAGGAAGTGAACTGAAAGGCTTCGAGCCTAACTTACCGGTAACTCAGCTGCAACTACTGTCTAGTGTCGCATTTGGTACTACTTTGGAGTGTAGGGATGGGTGGGTTGATTATATCCCCACATGGAGTGTAGGGTTGGATGGAGATGGAGTGTAGAGGTTGGCTGGGTAGGACCTGTATACTATATAATCTGTTACTGTACTGATTATTTTTACTGTAATGGGCCAAGGCCCAAACACATGATTGCTTGTGTGTTGAGATGGGCTAAAGCCCAAACTGGTATTGTCTCTGACCCTGAAAAGGGCTTAGTCCCAGACTATGATTGCTTTCTGTCTGTTTTCTTTATATGGGATTACACACTGAGTTTTCGTAAACTTACCCTTCTGATTTGATTTTATAGGTAATCCCCAGACATAGGCGGATCGGTGTGACGGAGGACTCAACGGTGGCCACACGACCTATTTAATTCGATTTAGTACTTAATTATAATTTTGATTTTATTTTGGGGGTATTTTACTGTAATAATGGCCTCTTTGGATTTTTATTTTTAATTTGGGATTTATATCGTTTTGGTTTATAACTGTTAGTGATAGGAATAATCAAGTTTTCAAAATGAATCAAACGTTTTAACAAAATATACAGAAATACGCAAACTGTCTTAAAAGCTTCTGCATAGATTAAATGTTTTGAAAATTTTTGACTGATTAATTAACACGACTTTAGAATTAATAAGAAATTCTTCAAAGTTTCTAAGTGGAAATTGTTTTAAGCAAAGTTTTGGTTTTCCAACATAACCTACAGTTTTCAAACACACTACCATGTGACATCACCAGATTCGGTCATAACGTCCAGGCCGGGTTTGGGGTGTTACAAAAATTACATCCGGTAATTCACAAAGTTGGATATGTAAATACAAAAAGTTCTTTTTTTGCATCATATCATTAGGTATGATTCCATTTGAGATATTCAAATTTTCAAAATATGGTTGTGAGGTCATTTGTTCTTCTAAAAGAAATTCTCATATTAACACCACCACCTCAATATAGTCTAAAGGAACAAAGTTGGATCATGCTAGCATATTGCATGCTTCATAACTTCATTCGTAAATGGAACTAAGATGATCCATGCTTTGAAGAGTGCATAGAAAAATAAGATTGTTGTAATTTTAATAATACATATTCAAATTAAGGAAAGAATGATTAAGGGTCAACAAATTAATGAGTATATGTTAAATGTTAGAGATGAAATAACCCAACAAATATGGAATGTTAAAACAATTAGATAAATTGCATATGGTATTTTTTTCTTGTTATTTTATCATTATTATATTGTCGACTACTTTTTGGACTAATATATTATATATGATGAATTTGATTTTAATTTTCTTACTTGTTTATGTTTTTTTCCTCAAGTGTTATTGATTATTTTATAGTAATTAATATTTAAAATAAATAAATCATGTAATTGTATAATTACAATTTGTCTTGCCAAACACGACATGGAAAATTATGATGTAATTATACTATGCCAACCAAACATATTTTCATTGTAATTATAAGAGGGTGTTATTACTACCTAGTAATTATACTATGTAATTACAATTCCTTGTAATTAAAAGACCAAATACATTTTCATTTTAATTACAAGATAGGTATAGTGTTATTGTAAATTTTGATTTTATAGATTTTATTAATCGGTCAGTTAGTCAAGATACGAGTGGTTTATATTAAAAGCCAGTGATTTTGGAACATGAGGTATCAGGACTTCGTTTTCATAAACCGAGCTAGTAAATATTTTTATTAAATATTTACTGAGTTTTGATATAGTTAAATTGAAATTTGGTCCGGAAATTTTACTATTTGGATAGTTAATTAAGGAAAAAGGATTAAATCGTAAAAATATAAAAGTTAATCGGTATTGATTTTTATTAGCTAAAGTGCTTGATTAATGAATGTTTAAGGATTAATGAAACAATTTAACCCTACATATAATTAGCGGACGATAAAGGCTAGCTTATTAATGAAATTGTATGTTAAATTACAAGGGTAATTTAATAAATAAATAAAAGTTAAATATAAACAAAAGAAACAATAGCCACCATCTTCCTCAATTCATCATTTTTTACAGAAAAACACCATTTTTAAGCAAGAAGAGAATCGGTCAAGCTTTGGTTCTTTGTATGTAAGTCTGTTTTTTTTTTGTAATTTTTATATTTTTGAGATTATTGTAACTAGGTTCAGCTAACCCGTATCTCTGTTTTCAAAATTGTCAAAGATTTTTAAAGTTTACATTGATGTTAATTGAAGTTTTGAATGTTTATGGTAGATTTTGAAACTTAGAAATGAAATATGACTGATTTGTTAAGGGACAAAATTGCAATAATGTAAAATTTTTCATGAAATTTTGAAAATTATGTTTTAGAGGGCTTTACAGTGATGAAATTGTAATGTGATTGAAAATCAAAGCTTGATTTTGAAAGATATAATAATTTCGATTTTAAATACTAAATTGCATAAAATGTAAAACTTTAGGAAATTGTGTAAAATGAAATTAATTTTTATATGCATATACTAAAATGCTATAAGGTTGTTGGAATTGATAAATTATAATGAATTATTATAGATTTGAATTGAATCAATTAGAAGTTAATCGAGAAATAGGAGAAATTACAGATTAATCCACGACACTTTGTGGTTACCATTTTCCGTAAGTTCATATGAGACTTACTTTATTAATTGATGCTATATTTGTGTTATATTGTTTTGTTTTATAGTTGAATTGTTATTATATAATGTTTTTGGCATCAAGAGGATTGAATCGAAAAATATGAAATATCTATATGTGAAATATATTTTGACTAGGTAACAATTGATAAATGGTATAAAGTAATTATTGTGGAATTGAATGGAAATTATGGATGTTGAACTTGATTATGAAATAGATATGTATATAATGATATTACATAGTTAAATGTATATGTAACTTCATAAATTAATCTATTCAAATTTCTAAGTACTTTCATTGCTTAGCATGATCGAGAGGTAAAAGTAAGTTAAAATAATAGATGGAATCAAGTTGTTGTGAAATGTTGATTCTCGTGAAGAAGGACTAAACTGTATAGGATGAAAAATAGTTAGTGTATTTGATGCAAGTATATAATTAACCTTATATTGGATTGAAAAATGTTATGTTATGAGATGACTTGTTGAATTGAGTTATGAAATTTGGTTGTTGGGATATAATTGAAAATTCTATGGAAAAATTCATTACTCAATGAATGTACAAGTAATGTTTTGGTTTACCTGATGAGGCACTAGGTGCCAATTAAATTGATGAGTGTTGGGCGTAATTGGATTACTTCGATTGATCTGATGAGTCATTGGGTGCCAGTCGTATCAATGAACATCAAGAGTAAATTCTTCACTTCGAAATACTAGTATGAAATTGGGGTATGGTATGTCATTACAGTATAATTAATACATTTGGTATAATTTTATGTTTTAATAAAACCTTGAAAGTTCTCTTAAAATATTCTCATATTGATATTGTTTATAGTGATGTAATTGTATGGATTACTAAATGTTCAATTTTTTCCGTGCACAAGTTAGATTAAGTGCATGATCTTGTACATCGACTTCAACATCTAGTGGCAATCTCGGACTCAAGAGTTGGTGATAATTTTGGTTTGGTCATTGCATGTACCTAGGAGAGTTTTATGGTTGAATATGCTATGTGTTGGATGAATTTAACATTTTGAATGTTATGTGAATATGTATACAATTATAAGTTGGTAATGATCTTGGTATTGGGTAATCCTTGTTATAATGCTTATGTGATGATAAGGTAATATGTTATAAACATGCTAACAAATGAATGGTATGTGTATGCTAAGTTTGAATGAATTTGGAAATGTTTGTGCATGTTTGAATGGTTGAATGGTTGAATGGAAGCATTATTATAAGGTGCTTAAAATGGTCAAATTGTATATGTTATATTAATTGTTTTGAGGTGCCTTGAATGGCATAGTGGATTCGTTTGAATATAATGTTATGTTTGGACTTGAATTGTTCGATTAAGGTGTCAAATGTGGCGTATTGGTTGGGAACTTAGGTTGATTGTTATAAGTGATATTTTTGGTATAATAGTGATGCTTTTGAACTAGTTAAAACTTGGTATAAGTGTCAAATGTTTCTTGTGGTATAAGTGATTTAGGGTTAGAAAGCTTATTTTGGAAGACATCTATAGGTAGACATGACCTGATCCACAGCCCAACACATGACCATGTGCCATATATGAGCATATGGCACGACTGTGTGATCTGAGCGTTTAAGGTGATTTTAGTGCACATAGCTACAGTTTATTACACGACCCAACGACAAGGTCATGTGACATCTTTTGAGTATTTTCACTTTTAACCCACATGGTCTCAACCTTTCACATGGTCAGGGGACACAGTCGTCTGGCCCCTGTTTGTAAAATTTTCGTATCTTTGTGTTCTTGTTTTGATTTGATCCTTGATTGGTATCGGGTCAGTTTTAAGCTTTCGAAAGCTCAATATAAACCCAAAATTGATTGAATTGTATGTTGTACTTGATACTATATTAACAAAGTTATATTAAATTGATATTTAGACTATGAAATATAATCAAATGTTCTGTATTTGCTTGTAGCACCTTATAGCTCGGGTTTGGTGACCGGACAGAGTATGGGGTGTTACAATAAAAGAATTTAGAATGCTTAAGAGAGTTCACTAATAGCTGAAATAATTTTAAAATTGATTGAGTTGTAATTAATCTACTAATGATTTATTAATGGATTCAAACCCTAGGCGCGATTCGTTGATGAACCTTTCTATTACATTTGAATAATTTATTACTAATAGTCTATGACACTAATGTTGTGATAATCTTTGGGCAAAGTGTAGTTGGGTTCATCGAACTGATGTCCATTTTACAACATATGGAGTTTAAGTTTTTCGAGGTTTATGGTTGTCACTCCTAATAAAGTTGTCTCCTAGATTTGAACTAAAATTCTCTACCTAAGACCACAATGTGCCTTACCATTGTACCTAACACTTTTTGGTATACTTGTTTGGTTTTAAAACTCCATTAAAAGGGGTTACTTGTTATTATTGCAAATAGAAAACATATAGATTGTGTTGAATGGTTAAATGTTAGCATATGGATTGTGTTGAGTGTTTATATTTATTAAATGGTCGAAATAGGAAAATGACCATTAATGTAGGTTGTTGTAAATTGGTACCATATAGAAAGTTTGAAAACAGTGAGTGACGTTGCAACGTCAGATCCTTAACTTCACAATAAGAAAGTGACAGTGAGTGGTGTCATAACCTGGAACCTATGAAGTAGCGACGTTAACTAGAAAACTTTAAAATTTTACATTTTAATTCTCATTCGACCTCGGGTTATCAAAAGAGCTTTCATAAGCTTGTATAAAACTCGATTATGATTGTAAAACATGTTATGAACGTATTATGATCTTCTTAGTATGTATGAACTATTGAATTAAATTGCATTGAATTTGTAGTTGCTTCGGGTAACGAATATGGCATCTCATAGTTTGGACCCAGCAATTGGGTCGGGTATGGAGTGTTACACGACCAACCACTAACCATTGGTGGTTGGCCGTCCTCCTTCGTCCTCCTTCCATCTCTTCTCATTTTTTCCCTTGTTTTTCTCATCTTCAAAATGATAATTCCTCGATAATGGTTTGGTGATTTCGATGTCTTCTTTGGATAGATTTAATGATGGCAACGATTAGTGTTTGATTTTGAGATGGCTTGAGCTGCCTCTTTTGTTGTGAAGCTTGGCTGGCTCATTTTCTCTCTCCTGGTGTAGGGTTTTTGCTGAGGACGGCCTAATTTCATTATTGCATCATCGTGGAAATCTCCTTCTATAGGAGGATAGTTGGTTGTTGCAACTAAGGACAATTGATGATTAGGCAGTGTCATTGTCACTTTGCTACTATTTTTTCTTTTTTGTGTTTTGTTTTGTTTCCTATTTTATTTTATTTTTTTATGTTTCTTTATTTTCATGTAAGTCGACCTTCCTTGCTTTTGTTTGGGGATGGTCGTTCTTGGCACTTAAAAGGCTCTTCTCTGCTTTCAGGTCTCTCTCGAGGTTTTAAGTGTAATATATTGCTTGTTGGCCACCTTTTTTTGAAGAATGAATGAATGAATGAACGAACTAATTAAATCTTAAATTTTTTTTTTGTAAAATTAAAAATTAAACTAATAGATAAAATTATGAATCAAAGCTTAACACGTATTAAAAACATCATAAGGATAACTTTAGCCTTTATCCTTTACATCTTTTATCAAATTGGCCCTTAATCTTTTTTTTTAAGTTAAATTTGTCCATTAACCTTTTCTAAAAGTGTCAAATTATTTTTTAATGAAAATGCTGACTAAAATTGTAACACCTCTCACCAGGTTCGATCGTTAGACCCAAGCAATAGGGTGCTACAAACAATTACCACACAATTTCAACCAATTTATAATCCACATAACAATTAATTATTAAATAATCACATTCGTGCATGCATAAATACATTAGCTAAATCAATTTCAGGTAAATATTGACTATACGGAAGCTTAAAAGCAACTTGGGACACAACGGGGATCAATTTGATTTAAAATAAAAAATTTGAGAAATTTTTAAAACAAGGGTTACACAGCCGTGTGGCAGGGCCCAGACCGTGTGGCTTAAAAACATGGTCGTCTGTACAAACCATGTATAAATCGAAATATGGGTCACTCAATCATTTCCCAGCCCATGTGTCTACCTGTCTGAGTATTCGAATTAAGGACACATGGTTGTGTGCCAAACTGTGTGTATGTTCGAAGTAAGGTCACAAGGCTGTGTCACCAGGTCGTGTGGAAAAACGTACACTAAAAATCAATAAGACACATGGTCGCGTGACAACCCGTGTCTCAGGCCGTGTGCCCCTAATTGAACCTTCAAATGCAAGCTTACCAAAACACATTTACTTGCGCTACAAGCAACACATTAACCATCAATTAAACCTACTCAAAACACACATAATTGAGCACGAAACATGCTAAAGACACTCAACCTAAGTGCCTAACCACTATGCCTTCTATGGCACCGCAAATTTACAATTCAAAAAAAATTAATATAAGGCAACAAACCATTCAACCACTCATCCATACCAAATTTCCATATTGAGCTAATTACCTAACTACCTAAGTCACCAAAATATAAAGCCAAACATATGTAAGTCAATAAGTTTAACTAAACATACCAAAACATAGTTTAAACATATACTATATGAGTATATACATTTATACACTTAATGTTCAATATGTCATCACATTACCTAAGCAAACTATTAACCAAAAGATGTAACACCCTAAAACCTGGCCTATACGTTATGGTTGAATATAGAAATGATACGTGAAATAATTATAAATCTAACTTTCGCTTTTTGAAATCATTGTGAACCATTGTTACTTAGTAAACCTATTTCGTTGGGAAAGCGTGTTGTCCTACTTATTTAATTAAAGTAGTTGTTTGTTTATGTCTTTCAAATAGACCGAATATTTTGCTACGGAGTTTCTTAAAATGTTATAATTTGGTAAACCGGGTTTGTTTTCTAGAAAACAGTTGATTTAAAAAAAGCAGTCATTTTCATAAAAACCGTTCTATCAATCGGCATGCTAGAAAACAAAAAAAATCTAAAACCAAAAATAGTCCCAAAAGTCTAGAGAGTCCAAAAATTACAAAACTCTCAAAACAGAATTTTAAATAAACCAAATTTATGTAAATGAAGTTTTACAAGAAAGTGGCCATATCCAAGTCCTTGTCACACTGACCTGCCTAAGTCTAAGGGTTACCTGAAAGTAATAAACAAACAGAAAGTAACAAACAAACAGAAAGTGAATTTTTATACTCAGTGTGTAACTTAACAGAAACAGAATCACAGATGGAATATATAACAGAACAGATACTGATAAGTGTCTCATGCAGAATCAGAGTTACATGTGAAATACAACCCTACCCCCATCCGCTACATGTTAGAGTATGCCCAAAGATCAATCATGAGATTGTTGTAATAACATACTTGATTTATCATATTTATTAATATAAGGCGTTACCATTATTATTTCAGTTTCTTTTCTGTGTGTATAAATAAATTGTTTTATAATAATGTCCTGAGAATAATATGATTATTCTTAAAAGGTCCTTAGTCAAGTATTATTGTTGGCTAGGACAACAATAATGCATTAAGACTAACATGTAGTTGATTAATGATAAAGAGTTGTCATTGATATGGAATGTCAAAATCGATGCATGAATATGCGTGTTAGAGAACAACATATTGGACTGACCCGTTATGAGTATGTTTCTTGGATTATTATGTAATTGTCACAACATTACTCGTAGTGATTCATATGTATATGATCCTCAGACTTGAAATCATCATAATCCCAACATTGTGAGTTGTATATTTTGATAGAGTCAAACGTACACCGTAACTAGTTGTTCTATAAAAGCTGATGTTGGATATACCACGATCTGTGTAGAGGGATATGGTTGATCGATATAGGATAAGTCCCTCCTACATAATGGGAGTAATATCTTAGGCCATTTGATTGAGTGAGACTAGAAATGCATGGTCATGCTCAAATACGCTGATATGAGATGTCATACTTATTTGTATATCATAGTCTACTTAAGATATCAAGGAACATGGAATGGACTATGCAAGTGTGACTATTCCATGACTTGTGTCCAATCCAGAGATAAAGGACTTAAGGATTATTGCATGAAAGGTTAATCATAAAAAGGTTATGTCGAATCATGATTTCTTGTGACTTAGGTAGCAATGATGCATTGCTAGGTGCCACTCATTGTTTGTAACATTGGAATCGTTCTAGTATTATCGCTAACGTTACAAGAACCTCTGTGGTCGAACCCTATAGTTCAAATGAACGGAATAAAACATAGTTGGTATTGTGTTTGGTTGTCGCTTGAATTAAATTAATTATAGAATTAATTTAATTGGGTAATCAAATATCGAATACATTATATGTACAAGGTTGTTGTATGCATAATGAGAACATGAATTTGGTTCGTATATAAATTCAAATAAATATATAGTTTACCGAAATCATTATTATAATTAATGTAATTATAATTTTTATTTTAAAAATATTGTTATATTTATTTAATTTCCAGAAACCCTAAAAATAGATATAAAATCTCGTTTTTTCTTTGCTTGGTGGGTCTAGCAGCCATCAAAGCAAAGTCTTTTGAAAAACAGTTTTGGGGATTCCTTCCGTTCATTGTCAACTGGGTGGATTACGTAGAGGCCAGAGTCACGATAGATTGTGGCTTGGTTTGATAGTAGATCAGATTACTCGTTGCCGAGGCGTCGTTGTCTACTTAGAATAAAGATTTAGTAATTTTGAAACCTTTATTTCACCCCAATTCGTTCCTCACACATGGATCCATGGTTAGGATCACCGGATGTTTTATTTTTTCGCTGCGCCGTAGGGGTGCCGGCATTCCAACACTACATACCATCTCCGACCATCCCATCACACCATGTGGGGTATAAAACACCCACCCAGCCCTACACACCACTTAGTATCCTTACGACACTTTTCAGAAAAATCGCAGCACTACTTCCAGTATAATAACGAGTTAATTCCTCACATAAAACACTTCCTCCACATAATACATAACCCGCCCCATAGCCAAATACAAACAGAATACCAGATATATCAGAATATCAAATACCATAATATATACATATATCGTGCATGCTCGTATAATAGATATTGAACATGCTAATACATTACAAATCTAACATATCGCATCACATTACCTGCTTTTAGGCATTGTTTACGTCAATTTCATACTAACAGAATAACAAATTTCATGTTTTAAGGCTTATATGAAACATACCAATCCCACGGAAGGCCCACAATCGATCGGGACGACATGTACGACCCTAAGGAAAAATTCAAAAATTTGGGCCTACACGCCCAAAATAACCTTGCCCGTGTGGCCCATACGACCCAAAATGGCCTAGACCGTGTGTCACACATGGCCTCGCACATGGCCTACCACATGGCCTGGCACACGTCCGTGTGGCTTCGATATGCCCCAATTTCAACTTTTGTTGTTCACTGTTTCTCGGGTTTCTCATTATACACCTGATTTGATTTCGTTACAACTGCACCATCAGAGTAAACAGTACCAAAAAATTGACAATAGCATGCCCAAAATTCGTCTCAATCCATCAATTTTCATCGATTAACCACTTAACTAAAATGCATCCATAAGTAATTTCAACAAAAAGGATTGCACTCATAACTATTTCAAACACTTACCCACGTCCACGGCAGCCCCTAAACAACTAATTCGCAATATGAGAATCTCGAATTTCTTGAATATCACCTAGCAATAATAATACACGGAGTCAACTTACACTTCAAACCTAGTAACAAAACATTTAACAAAAACTCCTACCAAAACAATAGTAACTTTTACTTACAAACACTTAGAGAATTTATGTTGCCCAAAAGAAAATAGAATCAAGTCTCACCCACAAATGCGCAATACCCAAGCACCAGGAATCGATAAAACAAAGTAACAAAAGACAAAGAAACAAGGTTGTAAAAGTAAGTGCTGATTTACGTAGAGCAATTTTGGGTAGGAAATCACGTGAAAAAAAAAACAAAGGAAAGATGGAGAAAGAAGAAAATGGGAAGGAGGAGAAGAACGTGCAAATTTGGAAGGGAATTTTAGGAAAAATAAAATAAAATTAAAAAAATTTAACTAACCCCATATCCCTTCAACCCCTATAGTTTAGCCACTAATTCAAAATTAAACCAACTCCAACTACCGACTAACCCCCAAATCCCATCTATATCCACACTCTTCCAAGAGTTACATTTTAACTCAACCTCCTCTATCTGATTTGTACAAAACGAAAATAGCCAAAATGCTCTCTCAAGGACTCCAAACCCAACCTCCACACTAAAGCAGACACCCGCTAAGACAAATCACCTTACTTGAAACAATTTACCAAAACATAATACATAAGAAAAAATTGGGGCCCTACAAAAGACCTCCTAGGTATATGCCATAACAAAAATAGAAGCATCACCACACTTGAGACCAGGATCGTTGCTGGATGCTGAGTCGACAACAAACTGAAATGTATCTAACCTGCGCACAGAACACAAAACATACGCTAAGCATATCTTAGTTGTATTTCTATAATCCAAGCATTAGGTATAATATATAATCATTAAGATATAATATTATGGAATAAAAATGACATGTAAAATTATCAAGTCTACTATTAAAATGGATATAAAACCATTTTCATATCAAAGTCTAAATTCAAAACTTATGGAACATAACAAATCACTATTCTCATTTTCAATTTATGTATCACACTTTCATTTCATATCTTAGTTCTTTTCTTTTTCATAACCCGTTAACAATATCAAATCATTCATATTTTTTTATCCTTTATATCCCTATCAAGAAAACTCAAACTCAAACGAATACACGGATCCAACCAACACATCAATTTGACACCCAATGCCTCATCGGATAAATCTGAAGAAAATAATTGCACCCAGCTCTATAATACGTTGACATCCAGTGTCTCATTGGTTAAACCGAAACAAATTGACACCCAGTACCTGATCGACTCGTAGTCAAAGTAACCTTGAACACTTCCTATCCTATAACATGTCATCTATATCTGACTCAGCCCAAACAATTAATAGGGTTTTCATTTCATATTTCAATACAGTCTATATCTCAATTTCATATATATTATCGACATGTGTGTCTTTATTCAACTTGAACTCAACCACAATTTCTCAAAATTTATATTCAATTCACACAATCTTATGTGTAAGGCCCAATATTTTCCCGGGCCCGTAAACCAAAAAATAAACCAATATAAAAACAAATTAAAAGCCCAATTAGCCCAAAACTGAATTACAAATACCAAATACATGGCCCAAATCATTTCAACCTAAATTACCCAAAATTAACCCGATCAGACCCAACTCTATCCAAACCCAAAACACATCAACTCAACCCCAATCCCGATTACAATAAGCAAAAACCCAACACCAGCCCAATGCCTAGCCCAACAATAATAAGAAACCCTAGCCTTCCTCAAGACTTTCTATTTCAATATACAGTATACCTCTTCCCAAGCGTCTTGCACCACAGCACACAGACATCTCGGCGGTGCCTTGTACCTGCAACAATCAAAACAAACGAAACCAAGCAGCAAACGGGGAAGTAACAACACAACAAATTGAGCGAATTAAAATTGTAACAGAAGAAAAAAGCAAAAACAGAAAAAATAGGGATTTTTGTATTTTCTTTTTTGGCTATATAAAGCCATTACAAAATCTGTAAAAGGTTACACACACAATATTAATACACAAAAAGAATCAAAAAAGAAGGGACTGACTTTTGAAGGTGTTCTTTTCGTCTTTTTTTCTCTGCGTTTTTTTCTTTCTTTTCTGTTTTTTCTTTGTTATTAATCTTGTGTAATAAAAAAAAGAAAGAGGAAAAGGGACTTACCTAGTGGTCTGTTGACTCCTCGTCGGCTCAAATCGCCGTCTGTGGCGGAGCTATGGAGGAGGAGTAGCAGGCCAGCGGTGGCAAGGGGATGGGTTTCAAAACCCTAGCAGAGAAGCAGCAACTTTTTCTTTTTTTTTAAAAATGTATAAGCTGCAAATGTTTTTTTAGAAATTTTAGTTTAAATAATAGCATAATAAGGCGTCGTTTTGAGCTAGGGTTCCTGGCACCCAAATGACGCCGTTTAGCGACCATACCCGATAACCCTATCCAACTGCGGCTAGATCCGCGTGTTTTGGTACGGGGAAGGTTATTTGCGCTCCAAGTCCTCCATGTTTGTGTTTGGTTTCAATCTAGTTCATGTTGCTTCTTTAAATTGGGCTGCATAATTTGTCGTTGACTTCATTTTAGTCCATTTGCAGTGCTGCGTTTTAGTGGGCAAGGACTATTTCCTACTTTAGTCCCTATTTTATTCACACTTTGTAATTTGGTCCTTTCCTTTTATTTATTTTAAATTTTCTCTTGAATTACTGCTTTAACGCCAATTTAGTCCTTTGTTTGTTATCATTGCTATAAGATTATTTAATTTACTAGCATTACTATTGTTATTAGGGGTATTAATATTATTAGTTTATATATTTACTTAGTTTCATGTATGTACATTATTTTATTTTATTTTATTATATACTTAGTTTATTTCAACTCTTTTTATATATATATTATTTATATTAAATTTTTCATCCCATATGTACTATTTATTTAAATTAATATATGTATATTATTTAATGTATGTTGATTTATTTTATATAATATTTACTTTAAAATTTTATCTAAATACTATTATTTTATGTAGCGTTTTTAATTATAATTCTATTTTGAATACATTTCACACTTATATATACATATATTGTTCATTTTAAAACTTTTCGTATGTCTAATTTATTGATTATAATGTCTTCTTTTTGTGTATCTTTAAAATTTGATTAGTAATTCATTTGATTTTTGAATGTCGTGTGATTAAAATCATTGTTACTATTCTTGTTTGAATTTATCTATTGCTTGTTTATTACTCTTTGGTGTATGTTTAGGTTACAAGTTATCCTTTTACATTGTACATTGTCGTTCAATCACATTACATTGGTTTTAAAGATTATGCTTCATTAAGACATTAAAATCATTTTATTCCGTAAATATTCAAAATACTTGGTGTTCACGATTTTCGAGAGAATGGCGCTCCAACTTACTGTGCTTCAATTCTTTTCGTTAAATTTAGATATCCGAGTATCCCTTTTTAAAATAAAATTGTACAGATCCTAAAATAAAATTCTTAAGATTTCAAAATGTTGGATCCTAACTTACTGGATACGACATTTTGTTATCTCGATTTTAAAATAAAGGCAATATTTAATGTTTAAGAATTTTGAGAAATTGAACCCTAACTTACTGGATTCTGATTTCTCGATTGACTTAAATAATCAAATATCCTTCTTAAAACATGTTTTTAAAAAAAAATTTTAAAAGAGACGAATCTAACTTCGAAGATTAAACTATTGCACTCTAACTCACTGAGTGTGGCGGTCTATTTCTTTGAAATGGGTCCGTCCATTTAACCAATTCAATTATTTAAGCTTTCACTTCATGGGACCGTATTTAAAAATCTTTTCAAGTTTCGACACTAAGACATTAAATAATCAATTCGGTACCAATTTTGGGTGTTACGAGGGTGCTAACCCTTCCTCGTGCGTAACCGACTTCCGAACTTATTTTCTCAAAATTCGTAGACCAAAAATTATTTTTAAGGTGATACGATCACACCTCAATAAAATATTGGTGGCGACTCCATTTTCTAAATCGATTCTCATTTTTCAAATTTTTAAAAAATAGTTTCGACATTATGAATACATATATTTCTCAAATATACATAATCGAGTCATTCTAATCATCAAATGATTCAAATAAGACTAATTGAACAAGAATTCTCACCTCAATTGCTTCCCATGTGCTAAGAAATCAGTATGCAATAGTTTATAATTTAATTAAGATTTTAGAAACACAAACCGTAAACTCTGAGCTATTCGTCAACGACCTTGTCTTTTCCCTTCTTTTTCGAGGATTTCGGGTCAATGTTAGCTACGAAAATAAATAAACTATACATATAATCAATACACAAACAATTTCACATTTAATTGCTAATTTACATAAATTTTACACTTTATTCAATTTAGTCCCTAAAATCGAGACTTGCTTAACTTCCACATTTAACCCCAAATTTTTATACCAATTACACCCTAAGCCAAATTTAACTCCCTATTTCTCATTTTCACCCCTAAATTTTGAAAATTTCACAATTTGGTCCCTAGTACTCAAAATCAACAATTACTTCACAATTCAGTCCTTTTTCACTTCTAACCTAAAAATCTATCAAACTAGTCCCTAAAGCTTTAACTACTCAACAATGGTATCATCTAAAATCTTAGTACCAAAAAATAGGACATGGGTTGGCTAGCTCTAGATACTGGAATTTCAAAAACATAAAAATTACAAGATAAAGACTGAATTGAGCATACCAAATTGAAGCTTGAAACTTATAAACCCTTGCCCTTGCCGTTAGTCTTCTTCTCCCCTCCTTATGTTCGAAATATTGAAGATTGAAAAGAGAATAATTGTTTTTTTCTTTCAATCCACTAATGTTTTCATGTTATAAAACTTTGCTTTATTTTATTATTATATATTTTTATCACAAATTTTAACATTATAAAGCCTTGCTATCGTCCATTAAGGATTAACATCGGTTTAATTGCCTAAAAAATCCCTTAACTATGTTTTAACTTATAAATTCACACTTTATCACATACACGATTTAGTCCCTGTACTTAAATTAAACACTAATTTGATAGAATTTTTTAACTGAAATTCATTTCACCCCTAAAATACCGGTTTACGGAAACAGGGTACCGAAACCACACTTTTCGGTACCATTAACTTTTGGATCATTACAAAAATATTAATTTTTTAACAATATTGATGTGACAACTCGCTTAACAATCCACGTATATTTCATGCTGACATGATATTATTTATCTTAAATATCACATCAACAAGTAATTTAAGATTATACAAATAATCACAAAATAAGCTTTTTAAAATTAAAATATATATATATAAAAGTTCATAAACTTTTTAAAAAAAGTACAAATGAATTGCCATGCAAATGTCATATTTAAAATTTAATGTTTTAGTCGTTATTTACATTTAAAAATAACAATTCTACTATTTTAAAAGGTCTAGGATTAATTGTTTTTAAATTAAAATGAAGTCATAATGAAAATAAACTCTAACTAATGTACACATTACTTTAATTGTACTAAAATGAAAAAATATAGTTGATAGCAATCTAAGAGTTATCATATTTCATTATCATATTAACATCAAAGAAAATTTAGGAGTTTCCGGTGCAACTATATGCCACTCTTATTTATCAATCTGTAATCATAGAAGCAATTAATATTTAGTTAATATTAAGGATGAGTTTTACAATCCATTAAAAAATAATATTTAATTTTTAAATATGTGAAAATTAATTTAACTGAAAATTTTTAATAAAAATGTGAATAGAATAAATAGTTACTTAAAAATTATCCTCAAAATAAATTCTCATTGACGTTTCTAATTAAATGAAATATTAAAATTATTATATTTAATTTTTATCTAAAATTACTCAAAATATTATATTAATAAAATTAATATTATGAACTTTCAAATTTCAATATAAATTTAGCATTTATAGAATTTTTACTAGAAATTATGTGTAAAATCTTAAGATCTAATTATTAAGTAAATCAAATTTCTACTACAGCATAAACAACAATTTTAGTATTTTTAGAATAATATGATTTTCACAAACATAAAAAATACTATATGCGGAATTGGAATTAGCTGTTAACTTGGCGAAGAATCCGATTAATTGATTTCTCCTTCTTGACATTTTCCTTTCATTACACAAACCCTACGTGACGAAGGCTATAATCTTTATTTGTAATTTTGTGGGCGTAACCTAATAGGTAGAGAGAGAATCAATTTATAATTCAGTACGCCCATCAAGTAACTAAATGGTAAAATTCTTATCCCTTTAAATTGGATCATATTATTTTGAATTTAACTGAGTCCACGTAATTAAGTTAAAATCTTATATTTTGTACATAATTTTTAATTTGTCAAACAATACTAATACAAATACATAATTAAGTTAAAACCTTATATTTTATATTTAATTTTTCAATTTATGAGACAAAACTAATACGACAAAAAGGAGGAAAAAGCTTGTAGCAACCAAGATGTTAGGATGATTAAATAAAATAAATGAAGCATGGGTGACTGAATATAATTTACCAAACATAACTCCAAAAATCTTGATTCATATTTGTCATCTTCGGTAGACCCTTTAACTTGGAGGAAAGAAAAACTAAGAATACCTACGTTTCTATATTTGGTTACTTTGAAGCAAAAGCAACAGTACAGACATTGGGTAATTCAGGATTGATTTAACACGTCATGCACAAATCAAAGAGGTCATCTATTCTCATTCACAATTAAATAATATTATTTAAAAATACTTTAATTTCTGGAAACCTGATAAAGTTGAAACTAATTTTAATATGATAAGTTTGAAAATGCGGCTTAAAAATTTTGGTTTGGTTATTTTCAACCTCATTTTCCAAATTAATAATTTGAATTTGAAATTAATTTACTAAGAAATACCTAAAAGAATAACAAAATTCAGAAAAACTCAAATTCATATTTACAAATTAACAACATCACTTTATTCAAAAATTCAATTGACAAATTTAAATGAGTTAAACTCAAAATTAATCGGAACCTAAAATAACTCAAATCCATTGATTCAAATCATCTATGTGACTGATCTAAATACATGTAATTTGGGCTATTTTAAATTTAAGGCGGATAAATTTTTTGATACAATATTTAAAATTATTCATAACCCCTTTCCACCCTTGAATAGGAGGATAAACGCACTTTAGTACGTTCAAATTAATGTATTTTTATTCTGGTAACAATGTCGATACCAACTGAATTATGGTTCAATCGCATTTTAAGTATTTTCATGTTCTTTAAAATATATATTTATATTAATAACCACAACGTTAGGGATCGAAAATGAAATTGTTTAGAAATTAAATTTAAACTTTTATACTTTACGCAACATAAAACTTTTATTATTGGGTCCAGAGGATATTAACAAATACTAATATTTAAAATAAATAAACAAAAATTAACGACAGGTGGAGGGTTTTGGTGGAAGGTGGAATTGGCCTGGCTGTAGGCTATTGTATTGACTGTGGTCCTAAATTGCTGGTGGTTGAGATGGGGTGTTCAGCAATTCGAGGCACATGAAGAACCACATTCATGCAATTCCCACATAACTTTGGATCTCTCTTTCTCTCTCTATCTCTCCCCCTATATATCAAGTTAAAATATTTAATGGAGTTGGTGTAAAGAATTAATTAAATATTAATTTAATCATAAAATTATATTATTGTAATGATATTTTTATATTTAAATATAGGGAAACAATAATAAAATTTAAAATTAAAATATTATAATTTTTTGACTGAAAACATCATAATACTTAAATGTTTAAATTTACTATTTTAATTAAAATTTTATTTACTTATTATATATATAATAAATGTATGTCAAAATATTAATTACTATACCTTTAAAAACTATTAATTACTATGTAGCGATACTAATTAAATTAATATTTTATAGAATATATATGTGCTTAGTGAAGTATAAAATGAAAAAAAACAAGTTTAAGTGTTTTTCTTACAATGTTATTAGATATTTCATTATTATTTATTAAAATATAATTTTGGGAAAGTTAATTTTAATAATATATTTTCTTGGAGATATATCTCGAGGCCTATGGATATCCTACACTCGACTTGAATGAAAGTTTGAATATAAGATGCCATATTAGTTACCAAGATAACCCAAAAATAAAATAAATAAATAAATCATAAATTATATTTAAGCATAATAAAATAACATATATAATGTTTACAGGTGTTACTAAGGCACCACATATTAAAATAAAACTTAAACGAGCTTTGAAACTACATTCAAGGTCTAAAATACATAAATTGTGAGCCAAGTACTGATACCTAGGACCACTATACCAATACAAGTGTCAAAATTTCAAATAATGAGCTATAGTGATTCCTTGTATCAATACACTAAACGGCATGTACTGATACCTTAAGGCTCTAAATCGATACAAGTCTCCCCTATTCCAAAATTTTGGTTACCGACTTCAAGGTATCGCATCTTTGAGGCTAAGGTACCAATACATCATATATGAGGAATCAATACTTAGGTATGAAGTTCTCATACCTATCTCAAAAACTTATATTTTTTTTGCCTAATTGGTCATTTTAATACTTAGGTATGAGGTTCTGATACCAAATCAAGATTATAACATGAAATTTTACGGTAGCAAGTAATCACATATCACGAAATTCATCATCATAAGATCTTTATAAAGGTATTCAAAGTTACTAGAACTGTCCAATTTATACCAAATGAACCAATTGATCAAAAACAACATTAAACACTAACAAAATGTCCCAAAACTAAAAGTTAAAAGCCTAAGTTTATGCCATACACTACTAGTTAAGCATAAAAGACTTCACATGTAATGCCTCAAAATTTTTTGATGTCGTAATTTACCTCATTTCGGAGGTTGAACTAATTAAATTTTCATGTATGAGCATCAAATCAAATGTCAAATTTTCACTTAAATAAACACAAGAACCATTAATATTTAAGCTGCAAATTGTTTTAAACGTAGAATTAAAGTTGGGACTTGATTGAGAGAAATCGAAAATAAGACTTTAATTGAAGAAAGAATGATTAAGTGGTGAGACATCTAACTGGGGGACTTATGAACAATTTGACAAAGTAAAAAAAGAAAAATAGGTAATTTACCCCTTAAGATTTTAGTTAGTGGAAGATCAAGGCTAAATGTTGTTGATCACCATTAAAGAATTTTTACTTTAAGTTGTGAGATTAAGGCCTCCACTAAAAAAAATAAAACATATATATATATATACAAATCCTTGAGATAAACTAGTGGATAGAAAGAGAATTATCCTAGCTTCATTCCCTATAATCGGGGTTGAGAAGAAATTTTGGGGAAGCCATTGTCGAAGTTAAGTAATTTTTTTAATTCAAATAATTAGTATTTTAGTTTAAATTTTATAATTCTAGTAGTGAAATTTTATTACCATGATTAGGAATGCTCATATGTGTTAAATTGAAATGTAGACAAATGGCATCTTAAGGCCCTTTGATTGAGAGAGTAATAAATAAATGAGGCATCTATTTTCCCCATGCATATTAAGATTTTAATGAAATTTGATTGAGTTAATTTGGTCTTGTTGTAATAATTCTTACTTGATTTTTATTCTTGTGTATTGAAGCTAAAGAAGACAAGGCTGGAGAAAATTCAAAGAAAAGCAAAGAGTTGTGGAAAAAGCTTTGGCCTTGAGCTTGTGTTTTAAGGAAACTTTGTTAATGTATGTGCCATGAATCCTTTATTGTTATGTATTGAGTGTTCAATTAGTATATGTTAATTAGTAATTTTAATTATTGGATAAACATAAGTTTATTGATATCAACAAAGGAATGGGCTTAATTAGTTAACTTATTTAAAAAATATGATAACTAATGTCATGATTTAGTTGACATTAAAAAAATAGTAAAAATGCTACCTTATTATAAAGTTAAGTGTTATGACTTAGTAATCTTATTATTAACCTTGCTCATGATACTTAGCCATGGAAAAGGAAAATAGTTATTACGAGTTGTTTGATTTGAATTGTTATGGTATATGGTTAAGTATTGTACTGTGAACATTGATTTTGATTTCATTAGAAGTAAAAAAAAAAAAGTTATAGTAAAAAGGTGAATTGAGTAATTGAATTTATGCTTAAATAAGAGGAACTAGTGGTAAATCAACGAAACTTCACATTGAGCTCTTGTAAATTGTAGTGTGAGTCTCCTCGCATATAGTTGGCAAGACATAGGATAGCAATATTACATTTTTCTTATGATTGCATTGCGAGTTGTAGGAGTTCGATTGGTTTATTGTTTCACACTTTGTACACCTTTGGAGTATTGTTATTGTTATCGTTCGTGCTTTGCATGTATTTGGTGTGTGGGTTGGAGCCATGTATCCGACCTTGACCTCCATTATCTTGGTAATCATTTACATAAAGGCAATACCATATTAAGTAATAGTATCATTAATGATCTTGGTCATGATAACAATATATATAACTTGATTAGTAAAGTGTTATATCTTGGTAATCGAATTGAAACTCCAATCATTAACTTGGATTTGAAATTGTATAAGACATTACAAAATGATTTATCATCATTCTTATATTGTGGTAGAATGTTATGGACTATAATGATTTAATACTAAGATCATAATATTATATTGCATCTTGTGTACATTAGAACTTGATTATTGTTAAAAAATTGGTTAGTTAAAATTTACTAATATGACGTTTTTTATGGTTAATCTAAAATGAATCATACATAGCTATTTGAAAGAATTATGTTTCGTCTTATACTTTACTTTGGATTCATGGTATCGCACTGAGCATTTTTATACTCAACGCACCGTTGTTGTCTCTCATGCATATCTCCTACAATTTGTTTACAAAAATTGAAGAGTTGTATTGCCTCTTATGAGTCATGACCATCATTTATAAAAATTTATGGTTTATTGGATTTTCATATCTTTCTATCCATAGTGGCATGTACATAGGTAGTCTTAAAATAAGACCTTTTTTGAATTTTGTGGTCTATATATAAATTTAAGAGTGTGTGTGTGGAGTATGTCTTATGAACATTAATGAGTAGGTGCTTATGATTGTGTTTATGCTATGTATGATGGGTATGTTAAGTAGGTTTCTATGCTCGTGATTGATGTTTAAGTATGTATTTAGAGGTATGTTTAGACATTGGGAACATATGTATCAATACATGGTTGTACATCCTTAGGCCATTGTTAGATCGACCTAATGGACCCTAAAGTCATCAATTATACTATAGATTTCCCAAATTAGAACATTGTATTAGATAAACTTTTAATTAGTTTTCAATCATCAACTGTATCATCAGAGATGCCCTTGGGCATTGATGTAACATTGTGTAATCAGGGCCATCTCTGGATCGCTTTAGAGGGTGTTACATTACAAAATCCAAAGTGCAGCTGAGGCTCCCACGAAAATACTGATCAAAGCTCAGATTATTCTCTAAGAACCCGAATACCTATGCATAAAACAAAACATTAGCGAAAGCTTAGTGGTGCTTAACCAAAACCAACGCTACAATATATATTCATTAAACAGAGAAGAATACTAGTAATAATTATCAAGTCAAGAATATAACACGATGAACATATGAATAGCAAAAAACATCACTAAACCTTTACATGCATAGCTATTTGGAAATTACATTTCAGTAGTCAAGTACACCATAAAGCACATCAAGCACTATTTCATATCTTTGAGATGCCAATTTTCAAATATCTCAAATTATCAATTTTTTATTTCAACATAACATTATTACATTGAATTATCTATATTGAATTTTTTCACTATTTATCAAACATGGAAACAAAGAACGAATATGTGGATAGTCCCAAGACACTCCAAATACTTCTCATGGGTGATACAAGTGATATCAATACTCCAATGCGTGTATATACACGACTTTTTTGGACACTCTAAATACTACATAAAAGTGCCACGTATATATTCCCAAACACAAATATCATATGGTATGTTAACTATACCCAAACCTTTTCCAATTTGTTTAATTGGGAATTATAACTTTTAATAACTTCATAAAGTTAATAAACCATCTATGATCCTCTTGCCTAAACCATTACATATATGACAAAATCTTGGAAATTACCATTCTAAATAAGTTCCCAAATATAGTTAGGTCAGCTCAGCAACCTCATATATGGACCCAGTATGTATGCTCCATCCACTAAAATTTATCCTACCCCTTCAAATATATCATTCACACTCTCATGAAGTTCTAGACTTCCTTTAAAATATATTGGACAAACTTGAATTGCTATTTCTCATGATCAAGGTGTTAGTACTCTATGATGTGAAAGCAGATTAGGGGCACTCACGCCTTGAATAATGCATTCCACTTAAAAATCGTCTCTGGTATACTGGAAAACACTGCTAATCCAAGTACAACATTTTGAGAAAATTAAAAATATACAAATACATTTATTTTCATTAACAAGAACATTGAATTTTATTGAACTTAAATACATTAGCATATCCCTTCATGACTCATTGATCAATTTTTTGTTGCATCCATGTTAGGTCATTCTTGTAGAACATATGGTCTAACCAACCACCAAATATGTTCTCATATTTGATGCAATAGAAAATATTAAAACTGGTATTGGAACACATTTTAAGATTTATTAAACAATGTGATATTTTTTTACCTTCGATTAAGATGGAATTGCCACAGTTGAGAAGAGATAGGTGCTAACCACTGTATGCCCTTATTTGTAGAAGCAAGCAACAACCATTGACTTGGTTAATTGGCTCACAAATAGCCTTGGTAAGCACCTTATAGAGATAAGTTAGAGTAGTAGAACCCCAATTAAACCTAGTTGCCATTTGAAAATCCTCTAACAGTGGAAGAAACATGGTATGGACCTTATTCCTAGACTTGTTTGGGAACAACATTCCTCTGATTGTCAAGAGCATCTAAGCTTTGACGTAGCGGTCCATCTCTACAATAGTGGCATGCGATGGAAGGGCTAGTTCAACAAGCTTTTCAACCATGTGCACTTCAATTAGCACCCATTTAAATCATTCAACATTTACCTTGACTAAACAACACTCAACAACTGCATGCACATTGACTTTGAATCGATGCCACTCAGACCGATCATTACCTCTCGTTGATTGTAAGGCTAGTTATTAAGGTGACATATTGTGGCATGATGATCACTTGCTCGCATGAGAAATAGAATGTAATGGTTTCTAGCTTCAATCTTTCCACTAAGGTGGAAACTAATTTTGGAATGACATGGAACTTTTTCATCTTAGATGCCACAAATAAACTAACATCCTTTAAGCATTGTTAGATACGAGGATTGAGATTTGAGAAGTGTAAATTGTGTTGCGCCCAGAGAGTTCAATCTATTGGCTGCTAAAAATCATTAAAAATAATATTAAAATTTGAAAAATCTTAAATATATTTCTACAATATTAAAAATTATTAAAAAATAATTAGGAGATTTTATCATGTTGAGGGCGTAATGGACGATGTGGCTGGTTATTTTCTCCTTAAAATATAAGTGAATAAAAGAATTTCATTTTTTGTAGGGTTGGAAAGTTGGTGAGCTTGAGAGTTAAAAAGTATGAGAAGATTTTAGAGTGAGAAGAAAATAGGGAAGCGGTTATAGAGTGGAAGTCGACAACCATAGGAGCGGATTTTCACTATTTAGTGTAGTTGGTTAAACCAATGACAAAATAAATATGTTGGTCAAGCCTTAAACTTGAAATCTACATTCATAAGTTTTAGTGTGTTGATTTGATACTACACTAAACTTGACACCCATAAGTGTCAAAGTAGTCCTAAAGAAGAATATTTTGATAAATAAAATTTTCACATATATAGAATTTTAATGTAGAAAAAAACTTAACTGTGCACAAGGGACTTGAAAAGATCCTGAGCCAATGTTTAATCAAACTCGTTGACCCATTTAATAATATATTTTTAAAAATTTTGTAATTATAGAGCCCAACCCATCTAAAAGCATAGAATTTGGGCTTTGGAGAGAAAGGATTTGGAATTTAAGTTTCTAAAATAGAAAAAATTTCATTTACATATTTAGTAAAAGTAAAATTGCACTTAACTCCTAAAAATATAAAAATTTAATTTAATATTTTAAAATTATAAAGATTGTAGAGCCCAATTTTTGCCCGGGCCCATACCAGCAAAACAGCCAAAATTAAAATAAATTAAATAGTCCATTACAATGGCCAAATATGGCCCAAAACCCTTAACCCAAACCAAGCCCAAAAATTAAACAAAGTCAGAAAAAAACCCTAGGGTTCCATAACCCTTTTGGCGCCGCATGCCCCCAGCGCCGTTTCGCCTCCTCTGCCATGCCTGGCTGCCGCTGCTCCTAGCCGCCTCTCCTCCGCATGCTCTGACACCTCTGTCACCTGCAAAGAGCAATAAACACGCAACAAAAAGAAGCAGCCAAATCGCAAAACAACAAAAAAATAGACATCAAGAGTTGTTTAGATCGGCTATAAAAGCCGAAATTTCACCTTTGTAATCTTCTTCTTTTTTTACGAACGCACACCAGTGAATAAAAAAGGCAGAACAAATATTTGAAAAGGGAAAATCTGATTGTTTCCCCTTTTTTCCTCTGTTTTCCGTTTCTTTTTATTTTCTTTTTTATTTGTTCCATGCTTCTACAAAATCGGTTTTAATAAATAATAAGAATAAAGGGACAAGAAAAGGAAAGAAATCATGCCTGGAATCATCCCGCAGGCTGCCGCCGGAGATCTTTTCTCATCGCCGGATCGGGTCAGGAGATGCGCACGGGTTCCCTTTTCTTCGGCCTAGCCTTCAAACATTTTTAAACGGGGCTGCAAAGCCCATCCCGTCGAGTCGCCGGTCGCTAGTCGAAGGCGGCGTAGTCGAACGCCGGAGGAGCCTAAGTCGGAAGAGGGGACTGTGCGAGAGAGAGGCCATGGGGACTCTCTGTGTTTTTTTTTGAAAATGATGTTAAACTTTCCTTTTTTTGGTGTTCTTTGCAAAAAATAAAATAGCAGAAAAAGAAAGCAAAATTTTTGCTTTTATGGATTGCAAAACAGTGCCGTTTGAGGGGGAAATCAACGCATTCTTGCCCTTAATGGGTAATTTGTGCATTTACCCCCTCCAATTTTGCACTATAATGCAATCTGACTCTTTGTTTTTTTGATTTGGGCTGTGAGTTTTGTTTCTGCTTCAATCAAGTCCTTTGACCATGTATGGTCCTTTGCGCTGAAACGTTGCGCTCTAGGACTAGGGCATATTTCCCGATTAGTCCTTCATTCTTCGCGCGTGTGCCATTTTAATCCCTTCCGACTTGTTCTTTTTTTTGCAATTAAAGCCCCTAATTTTCATTCCAATTTTAACTTCGTCCTTATTCCAATTAATTTATTTTTTTATTTTTTAAAAAAAGGGGGCCCTTTCATTACCATTATTTATTTTAAGTTTTATATTATTTATTATAAATGTTTTACCTAATGTTTAATCAATTTTTATTTACATCATTTGCTTTAAATTACCACGTATATATTGTCTTAAAAGTTTTATATTTTTTAACAAGAAAAGAAGAATACTGTTTAGGTTTTTTTATATTTATTTACTTTAAACTATTTTAGAATTATTCATTTTAAGTTTTCTATATTGTTTGAAATATTTTTATCATTCATTTCAATTGATCTCATAAATTACTTGTTTTAGACTTTAGTTATAAAGTTGTCTTCTATTATTCCGTTTCGTTTACTTGGATTATTAATATTGATGTATTAAAATGATGCATGTGATGTGATCGATTTATTTGTTTATTTGTTTGTTTGTTTGTTTGTTTATTCAATTATTTTGTTTCGTTTATTTGTTTATTAAAATGTGGTGTGGTACGTTATAATTTGTTTATTTGCTTTCGTATTATTGCCAATCATTAACATAACATTTTGCTCATAAATTATTATTCACGTTTTATATCATCGTTAGCCACGTATGACCCTTTCAAAGTTTTCAAATGATTTCTTTTAAGGAATAATCAAAAACACGCGTATTATTTTTTGATATTTCATCGACTTTCACCCATTCTTCAAAGTGATAATTTCAAAATAAGGTAATATTTTGCGTTTGGAAAATCGAGAAAACGTGCCCTAACGTGCTGGTTTTCGATTTCTCGTTCGACCAAATGGCCAAATATCCTTTTAAAATCTCAAAAATAAAGGTAATATTCTATATTTAGAAAATTCGAGAAATCGTGCCCTAACTCACTGGGTTTCGATTTTTCTCGTATTGAACCTAAATAATCGAATATCCTTTTAAAATTGAAATGAACGAGGTTTAAATAAAAATAAAATGCAAGCTTACTCTCAAAATACGAGATGTCGGGTCCTATCTTACTGGATGTGACATCTTGTTACTTCGAGATAAGGAGGCATTTTCTATTTTGATTTATTCGAGTAATTTTAAAATAACACAATATAAAGAGGGATCGTATTTTTAAATTCTTTTCGAGTTTTTTAATTTTCGACACCAAGACATTAAGTAATCAACTAGGTACCAATTTTGGGCGTATCGAGGGTGCTAATCCTTCCTAGTGCGTAACCGACTCCCGAACCCATTTTTCTGATTTTCGTAGACCAAAATCGTTGTTTTAATAAAAATTAAATCGTTTACTAAAAACAACCACTTTTCGGTGACCCGATCGCACCTCATCAAAAAAGATTGGTGGCGACTCCCGTGTTCGTTTTTATTTTTTTAATCCAAGTAGACCCCGTTTTATCAAAAAATAGTGTCAACAGCTTGGCGACTCCGTTGGGGACTAAAATAAGAGAGTCAAGCCACGAGTTGATTGATTTTTGTCTTTTTGTCGAAAATTGAAAATTTAGTTTAAATGTATGATTCTTTCGTTGCATTTTGTCCGCTGTTTTTGTGGTATTTAATATGCTTACTTTTTTGGTTCAAGCCTTTTAATATTTCCGCACATTGTATTGCACGACTGTGGGTCACACCTTTTAAGTGGAAGTGAGAAACTAGTCCTTCGTGAGGTTTTCACCTCCGTGCAGGATAGTGGATTGCTTTCGGGATACATCCATACCTATGGCTTCGTGAGATTTTCATCTCCATGCAGCCATAGGGAAATGTATTCCCCAGAACCGAACTTGGTTCATATGAACCTATAATGGGTGAGGATCGAGGAATTTTTCGGTTCGGGTACCTTTACTTTAGAACCAAACAGCATATAGTGAGCCCTAAGAGCCTACCCTAGGTAGAATCACTTCAAACCCCTAGTGGTCACCTAAATAGGTGTTCTATTTATTCTTGCTTGCTTTTGCTTTGTACTAACCTGTTTTCTTTTGTTTTGGTTATGATTGAATTGCATTTTCATCATAAGAAAGAGGTGTTGATTCACATTTAATTGCTAAATAGAGAGCTTGTCATAAGAAAATGGGTTTCTTGATAAAGTGGATGATAATACGATTGTCCAAATATGGTCCAAGAAAACGTGATAAGAGAATGATGATAGTTTAATGGATGAGTACACGACTTTGCCTCATTACCCGAAGACTCTTCGAGAGCCGCCAGCGCCAACTTTCTTAAAGAAGCCAATGAGCACCACGAGGATGAGTGAACAATGGGTCGCAGCTCGGATCAAGCAAAAGGGAGATAGAGAAGGTGCCCCTTTGAAGAATTTTCAAGATTCAATCTTAACATATGAATTTGAAGAAAAGGAACAATATCTTTACTTTGAGTGTCAGGACAAGATCGTATATGTAAATATCCATTTTATGTAAATAGATTTGTTTTCTAGTAAAGTTGTTCTAATATAATTGAACCAAGAATCAACGTCTCTTTTTGCATTCATACATCTGCATTACATTTCATCGCATGCATCTTTTTGCATTCATGCATCAACATTACATCTCATTACATACAATAAATTTCCTAAAATCCAAAAGTGTGTTGAGTTCAGAACTCTAGTACGGAGCCAGATAGATGATAAAGAATTGGAATTCTTTGAATATACCGATAGTATGGAAAGGAAAGATGTTTGGGCCTTCGAAGAAGGAACTAAAAAACCTATCAAGGATTTGTTTCTACATCCCTAGAGGCGTTCTAAACAACTGGACTGTGGAGGAGATTCTTGTAATTTTTAGGACCATATTTGGAACATTCTTATTGCTCTAAGCCTGGGAGCAATAGAAAATCCTTTTGTGAAAAAGGCACATGTCCACTATTTTTATTTCAATAAAATGCATCTTTGTGTTTTGTCTTGGAAAACATTCTTTTGTTCCTTCCATTTTTATTCATACTCATACCATACAGATAATTACCCTTTGATTCATTAGCTCTTTGAGTTTTCCGTCGTCCCTAGAATAGGTCTCCAGATATCAATGATATGAACGACACTGCTATTGACTCAGAACTTTCTTTTGAGCAAGATATGTATCTAGAGGAACCTCAAGACTTCGAAGATGATCGAGACTGTAGTTTATCTCCTGATTTGTTAAGGATGGTAGAGGAAGTCGAAAAATAGATCCTACCTTACAAAAAAATCAGTGGGGAATTGTGAGCTTAAGATAAGAGAAAAAGGTGAAGATCAGAGCCTGTATCACCGCGGAGACAAAGCGAGACGTCATTGAGTTACTTTAAGAATTCAAGGATGTTTTCGCATGATCATTCCAAGATATGCCTGAGCTACTAAGATGTGCGGACGCTGCTAAGGCTAAGAAGATCTTGGAAGAGGTCTATAAGGGCGTCTGAGGAACACATGCTAATGGTTTTGCAATAACCAAGCAAATCATGAGATTCGGGTACTGTGGTCCACCATGAGAGGAGATTGCATCAGTTATACCAAGAAACGCCACAAGTGCCAAATTTATGGAGACAAGATTTATGTGCCTCCTTTATCTCTTCATGCTATGACTTTTCCATGACCTTTCTCTATGTGGGGCATGGAGGTCATTGAGGTGATCTCGCCAAAAGCTTCTGACGGTCATCGAGCCATCTTTGTGGTCATCGAGTAGTTCACTAGGTGGGTGAAAGTTGCTTCATATGCTAATGTCACGAAGGCAACAGTTAGTAAATTCTTGAAAATCATATGTCATTATGGAATGCCAAAAAAGGATCATATTAGACCATGTATTGAATTTGAACAATGGCACGACTTCAGAAGTTTGCACTCTATTCAAAGATTAACACCATATCGCCTCAAAATGAACGGGACAGTGGAGGTAAAAAAAGTAAAAAAAAAGAAAAAAATGCAAAAAAAAGTAAAAAAGCAAAAAATGAGAAAAAAATAAAAAAACTCTACCGGGGCAACTCATTTCTCATTGGTATATGGAATAGAGGTAGTTTTACCCATCAAAGTTGTATTCCTACCCTTCGAGCTAAATTTGGATGAAGCAGAATGGATGCAAGCCCGATATGATCAGTTAAAGTTGATTGAAAAGAAAATGTTGAAAGCTATCCGTCATGGTCAAATGTACCAAAAGCGAATGATGCAAGCTCACTAAAAAAGGTTCGCCCCAAAGAATTTCATGAGGGGGACCTGATATCGAAGAAACCCTTCCCATACAGAGGGGACTTCAGAAGAAAGTGGATGCCAAGCCTGAAGAACCTTATGTGGAAGGCCTTATCTAGGAGAGCGTCGGTATCGACCAAGATGGATGGCAAGAACATGCCTAATCTTGAGAATTTTAATTCAAGGAACAAATACTTCACTTGAAAAAAAAAGAAAAAAATGAAAAGAAAAAGAAAAGAAAAGAAGAACGAAAAAAGAAAAAGGAGAGGCCAAGGAGAAAACCTGTAAAGGGCACCTTGAGACCAAAGGGGTTTTGAATTGAAAACCCAGGAATGGGCAGCTCAAATTTTGATTGAAGGTGGGGCATGCTGTAGCCTTGTCCTCTCTGAATTAGTAAGAAGTTGAAACGCTGCATCTTAGGGCATCAACAAAGTCTTCTAGGACTTCTAAACACATATCAAGTTTAAAAGGGTCCTCAAGAAGTTTGGGGCAGAGAAGCTCATGCTACGATATCTGGGGCACCTATTTCCATTCATTTCTCTTGTATTTTGACAAAATACGCCATCTTGATTAATTTATTCTCATTTTGTATTCTAGCAAAATTGGCTATCTTGATTAATTTGTTCATTTAGAGTTTTGCTCTCAATAAATTTCCATCTTATCCTTTGTGATAATCTTTTTCATCTTATTCATCTCGTATCTTAGAAAAATTTGCTATCTTGATTAATTCATTAATTTTGAGCTTTGCTCTCAACAAAATTTTATCTTGTCCATTTTGATAATCTTTTTAAGCATTTTTCATTGAAATAACGATTAATGGACTGACAATACTCATGCAGAAGGAGTTCTGTATATTACTCTGAAAGTTTTTAAATAATACGAGGACCTGAAACATGACTATTGTTTAGAATTGACCAAACTTGAGGGTTGGAAACATTTGAGAAAGGATAGTCTAAATTAAGACTATTTCTTTGAATCTTCTGTCTAAGATACTTGGTGAACGAGAAAGCATCAGTGATAGAACCTTGATGCACAACGAGGAATGACTACCCAAACATTAAAAAGGGTTCATTCTCATGACATTCTGCATTCATGAAAAAATCATTCATACACATCTGGTTAGGAAATTTTGATTCATTCCGATCATACTATCCTAAACACTAGGCATAAATAGTTCATAAAATGGACTTTATAGGTCATGTTCCCTACAAAGCAGATCAATAGAGTTATTCATACCCACCATTGCAATTAAAAAGATTGAAGCCGCAATGGCGAATCTTACTTTCCTGGCGGTGCAATGGAGCAGATTAAAGCTACGATGGCGAATATTGCTTCCCCGACATTGCAATTTAAAAGATTGAAGCCGCAACGGCGAATCTTAATTTTCTGGCGATGCAGTGGAGCAGATTAAAGCTATGACGGTGAATCTTGCTTCCCCGACATTGCAATTTAAAAGATTGAAGCCGCAACGGCAAATCTTACTTTTCTGGTGGTGCAGTGGAGCAGATTAAAGCTACGACGGCGAATCTTGCTTCCCCAACATTGCAATTAAAAATATTGAAGCTGCAACAGCGAATCTTACTTTCCTGGCGGTGCAGTGGAGCAAATTAAAGCTACGATGGCGAATCTTGCTTCCCCGACATTGTAATTTCAAATATTGAAGCCGCAACGGTGAATCTTACTTTTCTGGCGGTGCAGTGGAGCAGATTAAAACTACGACGGTGAATCTTGCTTCCCCGACATTGCAATTAAAAAGATTGAAGCTGCAACGGCGAATCTTACTTCCTTGGTGGTGCAGTGGAACTAATTGAAGCTACAACGATGAATCGTGTTCCCCGACATTACAATTATAAAGAAAAAAATCAATCCTATCTCCCTAAAGTTGCAGTGGAGCGGATTAAAACCACTGATCTTATCTCCCTAAGCAGTAGTGGAGCAGATCACATTCAGTCTTATCTCCCTAAACGGTAGTGGAGCAGACAGAAGAAATCAATCATATCTCCCTGAAGTTGCAGTGGAGCAGATTAAAACCACAGATCTTATCTCCTTAAGCAGCAGTGGAGCAGATCGCATCCAGTCTTATCTCCTTAAGCAGTAGTGGAGCAGACAGAAGAAATCAATCCTATCTCCCTGAAGTTACAGTGGAGCGGATTAAAACCGCAGATCTTATCTCCCTAAGCAGTAGTGGAGCAGATCGCATCCAGTCTTATCTCCCTAAGCAGTAGTGGAACACACAGAAGAAATCAATCCTATCTCCCTGAAGTTGTAGTGGAGCAGATTAAAACCACAGATCTTATCTCCCTAAGCAGTAGTGGAGCAGATCACATCCAGTCTTATCTCCGTAAGCAGTAGTGGAGCAGACAGAAGAGACCAATCCTATCTCCCTTAAGTTTCAGTGGAGCAGATTAAAACCATAAATCCTATACCTCTAAAGTTGCAGTAGGTCGGATTAAATTTACCATGAAAAGTTTTATCTCCCTGAAGTTGCAGTGGAGCAGACTAAAACCACAAATCTCATCCCCATAGAGTTGCAGCAGAGTATATTGAAGACATATCTCTCTAAAGATGCCGTGAAGTGGATCAAAGCAACAAGACGCAGTGGATTGGAAAGAGGCTACTTGAAGAAGAAAGGCACCGAGAAGTCAATACTCGGCAAGACCGGACAAAATTGGTCTTTCTCAGTCTTTGCTCTATTCTCGTTACATGACAATGAGCAAAGAGGGGCAACTGTAGAGCCTAATTTTTGCCCGGGCCCATACCAGCAAAACAGCCAAAATTAAAATAAATTAAATAGTCCATTACAATGGCTCAATATGGCCCAAAACCCTTAACCCAAACCAAGCCCAAAAATTAAACAAAGTCAGAAAAAAACCCTAGGGTTCCCTAACCCTTTTGGCGCCAGATGCCCCAGCCATTGCTTGTCTCCTCTGCCATGCTCGGTCATCCGCTCCTAGCCGCCTCTCCTTCGCATGCTCGACACCTCTCTCTCGCAAAGAGTAATAAACACGCAATGAAAGAAGCGACCAAATCACAAAACAACAAAAAATAGACATCAAGAGTTGCTTAGATCGACTATAAAAGCCGAAATTTCACCTTTGTAATCTTCTTCTTTTTTTTTTCTGACGCGCACTGCTGAATAAAAAAGGCAAAACAAATATTTGAAAAGGAAAATCGATTGTTTCCCTTTTTCCTCTGCTTTCCGTTTCTTTTATTTTCTTTTTATTTGTTCCATGCTTCTACAAAATCGGTTTTAATAAATAATAAGAATAAAGGGACAAGAAAAGGAAAGAAATCATACCGAATCATCCATAGTCGTCATGGAGATCTTTTCTCATCGTCAGATCGGGTCAGGAGATGCGCACGGGTTCCCCATCCCGTCGTGTCGCTGGTCGCTAGTCGACGGCGGCGTAGTCGAACGCCAGAGGAGCCTAAGTCGGAAGAGGGGACTGTGCGAGAGAGGGCCATGGGGACTCTTTGTGTTTTTTTTTAAATGATGTTAAACTTTCTTTTTTTTTGGTGTTCTTTGCAAAAAAATAAAATAGCAGAAAAAGAAAGAAAATTTTTTGCTTTTATGGATTGCAAAACAGTGCCGTTTGAGGGGGAAATCAACGCATTCTTGCCCTTAATGGGTAATTTATGCATTTAGCCCCTCCGCTTTTGCGCTATAATGCAATCTGACTCTTTATTTTTTTGATTTGGGCTGTGAGTTTTGTTTCTGCTTCAATCAAGTCCTTTGACCATGTATGGTCCTTTGCGCTGAAACGTTGCGCTCTAGGACTAGGGCATATTGCCCGATTAGTCCTTCATTCTTCGCGCGTGTGCCATTTTTAATCCCTTGCGACTTGTTCTTTTTTTTGCAATTAAAGCCCCTAATTTTCATTCCAATTTCAACTTCGTCCTTATTCCAATTAATTATTTTTTTATTTTTTGAAAAAAGGGGGCCCTTTCATTACCATTATTTATTTTAAGTTTTATATTATTTATTATAAATGTTTTACCTAATGTTTAATATTTTTATTTACATCATTTGCTTTAAATTACCACGTATATATTGTCTGAAAAGTTTTATATTTTTTAACAAGAAAAGAAGAATACTGTTTAGGTTTATTTTTATATTTATTTACTTTAAACTATTTTAGAATTATTCATTTTAAGTTTTCTATATTGTTTGAAATATTTTTATCATTCATTTCAATTGATCTCATAAATTACTTGTTTTAGACTTTAGTTATAAAGTTGTCTTCTATTATTCCGTTTCGTTTACTTGGATTATTAATATTGATGTATTAAAATGATGCATGTGATGTGATCGATTTATTTGTTTATTTGTTTGTTTGTTTGTTTGTTTATTCAATTATTTTGTTTCGTTTATTTGTTTATTAAAATGTGGTGTGGTACGTTATAATTTGTTTATTTGCTTTCGTATTATTGCCAATCATTAACATAACATTTTGCTCATAAATTATTATTCACGTTTTATATCATCGTTAGCCACGTATGACCCTTTCAAAGTTTTCCAATGATTTCTTTTAAGGAATAATCAAAAACACGCGTATTATTTTTAGATATTTCATCGACTTTCACCCATTCTTCAAAGTGATAATTCAAAATAAGGTAATATTTTGCGTTTGGAAAATCGAGAAAACGTGCCCTAACGTGCTGGGTTTCGATTTCTCGTTCGACCAAATGGCCAAATATCCTTTTAAAATCTCAAAAATAAAGGTAATATTCTATATTTAGAAAATTTGAGAAATCGTGCCCTAACTCACTGGGTTTCGATTTTTCTCGTATTGAACCTAAATAACCGAATATCATTTTAAAATTGAAATGAACGAGGTTTAAATAAAAATAAAATGCTAGCTTACTCTCAAAATACGAGATGCCGGGTCCTATCTTACTGGATGTGACATCTTGTTACTTCGAGATAAGGAGGCATTTTCCATTTTGATTTATTCGAGTAATTTTAAAATAACACAATATAAAGAGGGATCGTATTTTTAAATTCTTTTCGAGTTTTTTAATTTTCGACACCAAGACATTAAGTAATCAACTAGGTACCAATTTTGGGCGTATTGAGGGTGCTAATCCTTCCTCGTGCATAACCGACTCCCGAACCCATTTTTTTGAATTTTGTAGACCAAAATCGTTGTTTTAATAAAAATTAAATCGTTTACTAAAAACAACCACTTTTTTGTGACCCGATCACACCTCATCAAAAAAGATTGGTGGCGACTCCCGTGTTCGTTTTTATTTTTTTAAATCCAAGTCGACCCCGTTTTATCAAAAATTGGTGTCAACAAAGATATAAACTATTAAAATGATAAAATTATATTTTTACTACTGTAAAAACTACAATTTAATTTTGACTCCTAAAAAAATTTCTACTTAACCCCTAATTCAAAATCAACTCAAACCTCACAAGAACTCCACCTTTAAACCCAAAACTATACAACTTTTGAAAAGAAATATTGATTCTATAAATTAAAACCCAAAGCTCACAAACTGTCAAAAACAAAAATTAAAAGTAGAGATACGAAACATAAAACACAAAACCATTAATTATGCATTATAACATATTTATCCTATCAATTCTAACACTACTCACAAAATTCATTAGTTTCAAGGAAAACATTAAAAATTTCATATCATTTACCAAAAATTTCAACTAGTTTTATAAGTCAATAATGTTGATGTCATGAATTGTAACACCAAGAGAAAACATTCGTGAAATTATGTAGTTATTTTGCACTTTGACATTTTGTTTCAAAGTTAAATATGAACTTCATTTAAATACAAAAAGTGACCCTATATTTTAACATGTCGATTACTCTATTCTTTTCCTCGTATCCTCTCTCCTACAACCATTAAATCGCTTTGATTATATATGTTGCAATTTAGAGATAAAATGAAGAAGATTCCATCTTCTCGAGAATATTGTTTTGATATATGTATAGAGGGAGTAGGTGATAAAAAGAGGCCATAAAATAAAAAAAGAATTTGGCCTTAATATAATATGATTTTAATGACTGAATGTAGACTACATTCTCCGGTTGCTTGCTCTCTGTCTAAACTAATATAATAAAAAATGAATGGAAGATGCGGGATTCCATCCTAAGATTTTATCTGAATCTACAAAAATAAATAAGTAAGAATGTTTAATGATAAATGTTAGTTTAGTCGTGTCGAAACCATTTTTAAACTTTGGAAAATGGGGATCGACTTTTGAAAATAAAATGGGAGTCGCCACCGATCCTTTATTGGGGTTGTGATCGGTACACCTTAAAACGATTTTGGTCTACAAGATTTGAAAAAAATAGGTTCGGGAGTCAGTTACACACGAGGAAGGGTTAGCACCCTCATAACGCCCAAAATTGGTACCGAATTGATGGTTTGATGTCTTAATGTTGAAATTTTGAAAAGATTATAAAATACGATCCCTTGGTGAGAAATCTTTAATGGTAAGACGCATTCATTTCGAAGAATTAAATTGTCACACTTAGTGAGTTAGGGTGCGAACATTTAATTTTCGAAATTTGATTTGTTCTTTTTTGGGAAATCATGTGATTTAAGAAGGATATTTGATTATTTAAGTCAATCGAGAAATTCTAACCCAGTAAGTTAGGGTTTGATCTCTCGAAATTCTTAAACAACAAACATTGCCTTTATTTCGAAATTGAGATAACGAAATATCGTATCCAATAAGTTAGGATCTAACATTTTGAAATCTTAAGAATTTTTTTTAATAATTGAATGGCTTTAATAAAATGAGCGCTTGATTATCTAAATTCATCAAGAAGAATCGAAGCTTGGTAAGTTAGAGCATGATTCTCTCAAGAACCCATGAACACCAAGCCTCTTTAAAAAATATGAAATAACGCAATTATGAAGCTTTAATAAAATTCGACTCTTACAAAGGAACATGATTAAATGACGATAGATATAATGTAAAGGATAAATAAAATTTAAACTTAAGCTAAACAACAATTAAACCAATAATAGGCAAATACAAATATCGACTTTGATCATATTACAAACATCCATATTAAAAATTAAGCATCCCACAAATTCATAATCAATTTAAAATAACAAAAGACAAAAATAATAAATAGTACAAATATTTGATACAATTTGGTAATGGAACTAAGAAAACAAATAAAAGGTTTGAATGAATTTTAATGTAAGATTTATATATAAAATAAAAATAAAATAAAATGAAATAAAAGTGAATAACTTAAAAGTAATACCTTCGTTTTGATTTTCATAATTAAAATCTAGTATAAATAATAGTATATACATAATAATATATAAGAGTTAGATGAATAGAATAAGATAACAAATTTAAAAAGAATAAAGTTTCCATTCATAAAAATATCATTTGAAAAATAATATATTACTATATATGTACGTATAATAAGAAAAAATATTATATACATATATATATATTAGTATAAAGTTTTATTATTAGAAATTACCTTTCTATAAAATATAAAGTTGATTATATTTATAAAACAAATATATAAAAAATACAATAAAATGAATAAGTATAATAATAAAATGATAATAGATTTCTTAAATAATAAAAAAACTAAATGACAAAAAGGATTAAATCACAAACAAAATCGAATTAACAGGAATAACTAAGATTAAGGAAAGATGAGCGACCATGCTTTTAGCGCATTACATGGGGGGCCTGATTGGGAAATATCCCACTTCTCCAAAACGCAGCGCCACGACATGGACAAATTGGAACCCACCTCCAATGCCGAGGGACTAGAGGGACAAATAACCCATTTAACCAACAACGTGCGGATCCCCCACGAATCAGGTCGGGTCGAGCGGGTCATCGAAATAATCTGACGTTGTTTTAATAATCGCCTAAAAATAAAAAACCTAAACTAACCTAATCGCCATTTGAAAGAAAAGCCTAAGCTCTCCCTCTCAACTCTGCGCAAATCCCGAAATCCCCATTCATCTCCGATTTGGACGGAGTGAACGAGCTTCGTTGGTGCGCCTTCTGCGAAGGTAAGGGTCTTCTTCTTCCTCTCCTTTTAAAATTTTTAAAGTAAAAACAAATCAAGCAAACCGAAAATGAAAAAGAAGAATAACAAAAAAGATAAAAATCGGAGAATCACCTATGCTATCCTTTTTCGCTTCAAAACTTTTGCGTTTCTTTGTATTGATTTTTTGTGGGTTTCATACAATATGCGTGTGTCCCGCTTACGGATGTTGAAAATGACCTTTTATGGCGAAAAACAACGGAATAAAATAAAGGAAAAATTACGAAAAATCATCCTTTCTTGCTATTCTTTCATTGTTTGGTCCGCCTCTACTTGTTTGTTGCGTTTCTTTGCAGGTTGTTGCGTGTGAGGTCGTGACGGTGAGGTGGCACGGCGTAGCACGTGGAGTCGTGGGGAGAACGGCGGCGGAAGCCATTCTGGCGCTTCGTGTTAGAAATGAATGCCTAGGTTTCTTTTCTTTTTGGTGTTGGGCCGTATGTATTCGGGTTTAGGCTTGGGTTTTCGTGGGTTATTGTAAACGGTTTTGGGTCACTGTAATATGGACATTTGGGACATTTAATATGTTTATTTTTGTTTTTATTATCCATATTGGGCCAGGCAATATTGGGCCATTACAGCTGCCCCTCTTTGCTCGTTGTTGTGTAACGGGAATAGAACAAAGACTTTAACAATGGCCAATTTTGCCCGGTCGTGTTAGGCCTTGGTGCTCTTCTTCTTCGAGTTGCCTCATTCCATTCTACTGCATCTTCAGAGGTATAGGAATTGGTGCTTCGATCCACTCCACCGCAACGTCAGGGAGATAGGATTTGTAACTCGTAACTTTAATCTGTTTAACTGTAATGTCGGGGAAGTAAGATTCGCTGTTGTAGCTTCAATCTGTTCCACTACACCGCTAGGGAAGTGAGATTCGTTGTCTTCGATCTACCCAACTACAACTTCAAGGGGATAAGACCTGCTTACTCAGTCTACTCCGCTGCAACTTTAGGGAGATAAGACCTGATGCGATCCACTCTACTGCAACTTCAGAGAGATAAGATCTATTACTTTAATCCGCTCCACTACAACTTCAGGGAGATAGGATTATCGGCTTCAATCTGCTTCCTTACACTTGAAGATAAGATTCACCGTCTTCGATCTGCTCCGCTACTGCTTAGGGAGACGAGATCTGTAATTTCCAACCTACTCCACTGCTGACCAGGGACATAGGACTTGTGGCTTAAATCTGCTTCCTTACACTTGAAGATAAGATTCACCGTCTTCGATCTGCTCCGCTACTGCTTAGGGAGACAAGATCTGTAATTTCCAACCTACTCCACTGCTGGCCGGGGACATAGGACTTGTGGCTTAAATATGCTTCCTTGCACTTGAAGATAAGATTCGCCGTCTTTGATCTGCTCCACTACTGCCTAGGGAGACAAGATCTGTAATTTCCAACATATTCCACTGCTGACCAGGGATATAGGACTTGTGGCTTAAATCTGCTTCCTTACACTTGAAGATAAGATTCACCGTCTTCGATCTGCTCCGCTACTGCTTAGGGAGACAAGATTTGTAATTTTGCACCCACTCCATTGCTGACCAGGGAGATAGGACTTGCAATCTTCAACCTATTCCACTGCTGGTCAGGGAGCTAAGACTTGCAATCTTCAACCTATTCCACTGCTGGTCAGGGATCTAGGTTTTTTATTTCACGGATCTGTTCTCTAGGGAACATGACCTGTATAATTCATTTATGAACTTAATTATGCCTAGTGATTAGGATGTCATGATCAAAATGAATCAAATGCTCCTAACTAGACATGTGTGAATGGTGTTTGCATGAATGCAGAATTTTATTTTTTTCAAGAATGATCCCGCTTAGGTTGTCATTACTCGAAGTTTATTAAGGCCTTGTCACTGAAGTGCTATAACACCTTCCTTCTCGACTGGCATTTTCTGAAGAAACATTTATCCAGGTTACCCCCACTGTAAACCTCGAAGTTATATCCATTGGGGCACAAAATTTGTACTATCATTCTCCCACCGTAATCCAATGGTAGAAATATGACTTTTCCTCAATCCTCTTTTATCACAATTCAAGGATATAGGATCTTAATATTTCTAGTTCCTTACACCATTCCCAAGGTGTCGTACCAAAGACTTATGCGCAGATGAAGGCTCTCTTCTCCGAGGTAGCCTCTTCCTCTTGCCTGGTGATCATTGCTTGCTTATTTATTTAAGCTTTGTCACCAACATGGCATCTTGTCAATCAATGCATTTGACAACAAAATCCAAAGAGAAAATCTAAATTTAGACTCTTCCTTCTCAAATTTCCAACCTTTAAATTTGGTGCGTTCTAAACAATAGTCCTGTTTTAGGTTCCCGTATTATTTAGAATATTTTCAGAGTAATATGAAAAACTTCCTTTGTGAAATTTTTATTAGTCCATTGATCATTATTCCAATGCAACATGCTTGCAAAAAATGGTTATGACAATGGATAAGAATAAAGTTGGTTCTAAGCATAGTTCAAAATGAATAAATTATCAAAAACAGTCAATAAGGATAATAAAGAAATTGATTGGGAATGTATATCTTGGAAAAGGAAAAAAAAAGTATTCCAAGAACAACAAATTCAATATAAATAATTTGAGAATTGGGTGCCCCAGATATCGCAGCTTGAACTTCTCTGTACAAACTTTCTGAAGACCATTCTGAGTTTGACATGTGTTTAGGAGATCTACATTGCTTTGTTGATGCCCCAAGATGTCGCCTATCCTTCTCTATTGATTCAGGCATAGCAAGATCACCACATACCCCAATATGATCAAAATTCGAGTTGCTCTGATCACCTCATGCCTCATTTCAATCAATATTTGAGCCGCCCTTTTCTGGTTTTCAACTCAAATCCCCTTTGGCTTAAGGTGCCTTTTACGGGTTTTCCCCTTAGCCTCTCCATCATTTTTTATTTTTTCATTTTCTCTTTTTCATTTTTCACACATTTTTTTGATCGAAGTGCTCTTTGCGAGTTTTCACCTTGGTCCTTTCTTCTTCTTTAAATGAAGTATTTCTTGACTGTATCTGAGTTTATAGGACTAGCAATCTCACTCAGGATCAGTGCTCTTCTGAAAAAGGTCTTCTTTACAACATAGGGAAATTTCCGGTTTGACATTCATTTCCCTCTAGAATCTTTTCGAAGGATCTTTTTCAACATCTAGCCCTCTCGTGGAATTCTCTAAGATGACCCTGTTCATTATGGGCTCGTATCATTTGTTTTTGGTACATCCGACCCTGGTGAATAGCTTTTAACCCTTTTCCTAGGTCCAACTGATCACATCGCGATTGGATCCTTCCAACTCTAATACCCGGAGAGAGGGGATTTCAATATGTAAAATTACCTCAATCCCATAACCTAAAGAGAACAACGTTGCTCTGATAGAAATCTTGATAGATGTTCGGCAAGCAAGGAGGGAAAATGGTGATTTCTCATGCCAGTCCTTGTAAGTCTCAGTCATTTTCCTTCAATTTTCTTGATGTTCACCTCCAGGAAATTCAGTGATGAGTCATGGTGTCTGCTTCTGAATTAATTTCAGACCTCAGCTATCGTGCTATCGTCCAAGTTCAATACCATCTTCTCTGGAATTCTATATAAGCATATGATGACATTGGCGTATGAAGCGGCCTTTAATGATCTAAAAAATGAAGCAATGCCCATTAGAAGTCATCGATAATGATGATGACCATGCCCCATCTTGCTCAAAATTTGAGTCGCCCTTTTCGAGTTTTCAACTCAAATCCACCTTTGGTCAAAGCGCCCTTTACGAGTTTTCGCCTTGACCTCTCCTTTTCCTTTTTTGTCATTGTTTATTTTTTTATATTTTCATCTAGATTTTCCCTTTTTTCTTATTTTCTTCTTTCTTTTTCTCTCATTTTATTTTGATTTTTTGATTTTTGATTTTGATTTTTTTTTTGAATTGGATCTGAACCCATAGGATTAGACAAGTCCTTGTTATCCCTTTTGACTAGAACCAATATTTTCTTGATAAAGTCTCCCACATAAGATCTTCCACTTTCATCTTATATGCGAAAAACTTTCTTTGGTATCAAATTTCTTTCATAGAGCCTTTTGGGGCTCAACTACGACAGAAAGCTTTGGATCTTCCTCTTTAATCAAAGTAAAATCCAACAACATCTTGAAGGGATGGGAACTTGACTTCAAATGGGAAAAACTATGCTGACTCAACGAGAGAGGCATTGCCCCGGCAAAGAATTGCATCACTCATACTGTAAATTTCTAACATCACACTGTTGTGCAGATTTCATTATCAGCGGTTAACCCGGGCATATCCTGGTATGATCATACAAAGACATCTTTGAACTCTAGAGGTAACTCAACAAGGCCTTGCTTCGTCTTTGCGATCACGTCAATCCTAATCTTCACCAAGCTTACAATTTCTAATGGTTCCTCGTGAGGTAGGATCTGTCTATTCTCTTGTTCTACCCTCCTCAGCAAGTTCGGAGATAAGTTACGATCTATGTCATTTCCAAAGTCATGAGATCCGTCTAAACACATGCCTCGCTCAAGAGGAAAATTTGAGTCTGTAGTAGTGTCATTCATGTCATTGATATCTGAGGACCCATAGCAAGTACAAAAGAATATACAAAAGAATGTGAATTTATGAATAATTATTCGTACAATATAATTATGAATGAAAGAATGATGTGGAAGACAATTTAAAAGAATAAATGAGTAATTGTTCAAAAAGAATGAAAGAATATTGGCTCAAAAATGAATGCAAAGATGTATTTTATTAGAATAATAACGTTCAGACATTAGCCTATTTCACAAAGGAATTTCTATCACTTTAGGCTAAAAACAACAAAAATGTTCTGAACATTACTCTAAATAAGCTCTAAAAACTACAGGGATTTCTTCCACAAGCTAATTGCTTAGAACACTCTAGATTTATAAGGGCAAATATTTAACAAGGTTCCTTTTCATTTGTGTCTTCATATATGTCATTGGTGTGAACACTTGCCAACATTGTGTGTATGTTTTTCTCCTATTTAATTTCCTCACATAACTTCATCTCCTTGTCGTCCATCATGCCCGGAGCCAAGGCCTTGAATTTCACACTCTCTTGGGTCTCGTACCCCTTCTCATGATAGAACTCACAACGGTTCCTTGTCTCTCCATGGTTTCCTCCTGAATTAGAAATAAATAATCCCCTTCCTTGCCTCACGTCTACCCCATTATCAACATGATTGGGTAGTGGATTTTTTGCGCTAGACGAGTCATCAATTCTGACAACACCCATGTTAATGAGTTTTTCAACCAGTTTCTTGAAGGCAATGCAATTCTCTATTTAATGCCCCGTAATTCCCGCATGGTAGTCGCATTGTGCGTTCATATCATACCATTTGAGATACAGAGGCTGTATGCGTTTTAAGTAAAAGGGGGACACCACACATGCATCAAATAAGCTTCGGTATAACTAACTATATGACATTGGTATAGGTGTGAACTGAAGTCTTTCAGTACCTGGTTTCACTCCAGATTCTTGTCTCAATGAACCTTGTTGATTAGTAACCACCTTCCCTGGTTGGTTCACCGTAATTGACTTGTTGTATGTACTCACATGGTTCACTTCATTCTCCTTTTTCTTTGGGACTGACCTTCTATTATCCTCCTTATTCCCCATCTTCCTTGGGGCCTTTGTAATACCTGGGTTCTCCACCCTCGACTGCTTTATTTCTGCTGGGTTATCAGGAAAATTGTTCCTCAAATTGGATCCTGGGCCTGTCAAGCAACTGACTGGTATCGATGTACCAGTCTTGTATTGTTGTGATCTGATGATAAAGAGTGCCCCTTGTGGACGCCCATCTGGCTGGACCTGGATGCTTGTCAGAGTACAATCTAGGGAATAGGTCAGATCCTCATTATCAACCCCAAAGTGGACCACTGGGTCTTTCCTTTTTTCTAACTCTCCAGATAGCAATCGGTTGAACTGGCTCATCATGGTTCTCTGTAATTCAAGCATCTGATCTCTCATCTCCTGTTGAAATTCGGTCAATTGCTCCTGCATCTATATCTGTATTCGCTCTAACTTTTCCAACCTTTGTTCCATTTCTCTAATATTTGCTTGGATACCGTAAGGGCGTTTGGTTGGTTGGTTTTCTAGATTAGCTGAAATAAATTTACTCGTTTAGACTCTTTCAATGGATTTTAATGCATATAATGCAGATGCATAAAATGGATGCCTAGAGAGACATTGATTTTGATTCAATTACCTTTAGGAAACTTTCTAGAAAGCAAATTCCTTTACATAAAGCAGATGCATGTACGGCCTCGCCCTTATATTGCAAGAGACAACATCGATCTTTTTCTTCATCCGCATGTTTGTAATAATCTCGCCAATTTTCAATAGATGCCATTGCTTGCTCCTTTTCTTGATCTTGGTCGCGATCCATCATCTGTCCATCTTCATAAGGCTCGTCAGCTTCTTTAAGAGAGTTGGAACGTCGAAGGCTCTTAGACAATCGCCTTGAATCCTCAGGCCACGAAGCAAGGTCACGAACTCTTTTATCGCTCTTCTTGTGTTTCTCAGAATATATTCAGGCAACCGTATTGTTTTCCCCTTTATCAAGGAATTCGTATTCCATGACAAGCTTTCTAATTTAGTAATTGGATTTGAATCAATATCTCTTTCCTAAGATGCAAATGCAATACAATCACAATCAAAACACGACAAGAGGGGTTAGTAGAAAACATAAGCAAGCAAGGGAAACAAAAGTACCTAGTCAGGTAACCACTAAGGATTCAGAGTGGCTCTACCTAGGATGGGTTCCTAAGGTCTTCTACATGCGACTTGGCTCTAAAGTCAAGGTACCCGAACCAGCAGATTCCTCGATCTTCACCCATTATAGGCTCATACAGACCGAGTTCGATTTAGGGGAATACATTTCCCTATGGCTGCACGGAGATGAAAATCACACGAAAACATAGGTACGGATGTATCCTGAAAGTGATTCACTATCCTGCACGGAGGTGAAAACCTTACGAAAGAGTAGCTTCTCACTCCCACTTAAAAGGACAAGACTAAACAGTCTTATGCAATATGATGCCAAAATATACAACTCAATTTACAATAATCATGCAAACAAGTGCAAAGAAAAGATTGTAATTTTTCAAATCAAATTTTCAGTTTTCGACAATAAGACAGAAAACAATCAATTTTACGGCTTGAGTCTCTAAAGATCCCTAGCGGAGTCGCCAAGCTGTCGAAACCATTTTTAAACTTTGAAAAATGGGGATCAACTTTTGAAAATAAAATGGGAGTCGCCACCGATCCTTTATTGGGGTGTGATCGGTACACCTTAAAACGATTTTGGTCTGCGAGATTTGAAAAAAAATAGGTTCGGGAGTCGGTTATGCACGAGGAAGGGTAGCACCCTCGTAACGCCCAAAATTGGTACCGAATTGATTGTTTGATGTCTTAATGTTGAAATTTTGAAAAGATTATTGTTGACACCATGTTTTGGATGAAAAAGGGGTCGACTTGGGTTTTGAAAAATGAAAACGAAAACAGGAGTCGCCACCAATCCTTTTTGAGGTGTGATTGGGTCACCTTGAAAATGTTGTTTTAATAAATAATTTGATTTTATTAAAACAACGGTTTTGGCCTACGAAATTTAGAAAACGGGTTCGGAGTCGGTTACATACGAGGAAGGATTAGCACCTCGACACGCCCAAAATTGGTACCTAATTGATTACTTAATGTCTTAGTGTCGAAAAACTGAAAACTTTAAGGAAATTTAAAAATACGATCCTTGTATTAAAATGTTGAAAATTTTGGAAAAAAGGGACACGTTCCACGTTAATCGAGAAAGAAAGCATCATATCCAGTAAGTTAGGACACAATGTCTCGAATTCCCGATACGCGAATGAATGTCAAAATTTACTTATTTAAAAGATGTTTAATTATCTTAGATTAAAAAAGGGATCACGACCAGTAAGTTAGGACACGATCCTTTTTTAATTTTCGAGATCATTTAAAACTTTGGTTAAAAAAAACTCGCGTATTTTGATTTATCGTGAAAATCGAAACCCAGTAAGTTAGGGTACGACCTTCTCGAGTCTAAACATGAAATTTTGCTTATTCAAAAGTCATAATTTATACATTGAATGAAAAATAATTTAACGCGTAATAGTAGAAATAAAACACGATGTTAATGCTCGTAACAAAACAATAATAAATTCGATAATGTAAGCATGAATAATAATATTAACAACAAATAAAAGATAAATAAATAAATAAACTAATTAAACATACAAAAGAATAAGCGAGATAAACTATTCGAATGAAAGTGAGCATAAATAAATAAAAGAAAGTAAACACCATGCGAAATAACGAAACCACAAAAGAAATAAAATATATAAATACATGTATATATATTTTAGAATTATGAAAATATAGAAAATATTTAAGAATATGTATACGTATATCTATGTGATTAAATTATAAATTATAAAATATATGAATGTATGTACATATATAAAAAAATATATTTGTATATCTATGTATATATATAAATTATAAGGCTTAAAAAGTATGTATATTTAAAATATGTGGGTATACATATATAAAGTATAAAATTAATACAAATAATATATAAGTATATATATATATATTAAAGTATATAAAAATATAAATACGTACATATATAAAATTAAAATGTATATATATATACATGCTAGTATGAATACATATAATGAATCTAAAAATGGTATAAGTGGATAAATAATAATGAGGAAAGTAATAATAAATGCAATAACAAGAATAATAATAATAATAAGCTTAATAATAATAATAACAATAACAGGATTAGATTGAAAGCAAAACAAAATCCCAGGGGAGAAATCAAAAAAAAGCAAAAGATTAATTTGGGATACGCGTGAAAGGAGGGGGGACCAAAAAAGGAAATATCCCATCCTTCCCAACGCAACACTTTAGGCGGGACTAAAATGAAACAACTATAAAACAAATGGCCAAATTTAAAAATCGAAAGGATCGATTAAGCCCTCTTGCATAAACGGAGGGGTGAATGTGCAATAGCCCTTCCAAGCCGTAACACGCGGATCTTGGCTTCAATCGGGTCGGTTTTTAGGTTATTAAGCTAAACAATGTCGTTTGGTCATAATACTCAGGCCCAAAATGGCGCCGTATGGTGGCCTGTATAAATAGCAGAAAATAAAGAGAAAAAAAAGGAAAAAAAATAAAATACTTTCATTCTATTTTTAAAAAAAGAAACAGAGAGCTCAGTTCTCTCCCCTTCTCCTTTCTTCCTCACTTTCGGCCCTTAAGTTCAGGCCACCGTCGCCGCCTCCATGGCCAGTGGCCAGAGTTGCGCGAGAAGGGCCTCTCGGCCTCCCTTTTGCGGCGTCCCTGAAGGCTAGGCCTTCTCAATGCATGACCAAGAGGAAAAAGGAAGAACGCCTCCTCGCCGACTCATGATGGCGGCGGCGGGGTTCACGCCGCCCTTGAAGCGATCCAGTACTTTCTCCTTTCTTTTTAGTTTCGTTTTTGTTGAAAGATTACAGTAAATAAACAACAAATAAAAATAAAAAAATTAAAGTAAAATAAATAAGAACACAAGAACAGAACTGGAGTCAACCTTTTAGTTTTTTTTTTAAACTTTGATCTGCCTTTTTTCTTATTAATCTGTTGTGGAAATGTTACAAAAAGAAGAAAAAGAAAAACCTCCGATTCAGGTGATGAAAAAAACCCCACAACTGTTTTCAAATTAGTTTTATACCCGAAAGAAAAATAAGATAAAATCCAATCTTTGCCATTGTCCTCTGTGTATTTGCTTGTTTCGTCTTTTTGCGTGTGTAGGTGTGGCGATGGGGCGTGATTTAACGGCGGCCTAGGGTGGCGAGAGGGCCGAGCGCGCACATGGGCGATAGAGGCTAGGGTTTTCTTTGGCTGATAATTTTTAGTTTTAGTTGGGCTAGGGTTTAGTTTTTTTGTAATTGGGCTGAGGGTTTGGGTTAAGTTTGTTTTAATTTTGGGTCTGCTATTTTGTTTTGGGTTTTGCTGGTATGGGCCCTGGGCAAATTTGGGCTTCTACAATTATAAGATACGATCCCTTGGTGAGAAAAATTTAATGGTAAGACGCATTCATTTCGAAGAGATAAATTGTCACACTTAGTGAGTTAGGGTGCGAACATTTAATTTTCGAAATTTGATTTGTTCTTTTTTAGGAAATCATGTGATTTAAGAAGGATATTTGATTATTTACGTCAATCGAGAAATTCGAACCCAATAAGTTAGGGTTTGATCTCTCGAAATTCTTAAACAACAAATATTGCCTTTATTTCGAAATTGAGATAACGAAATATCGTATCCGATAAGTTAGGATCTAACATTTTGAAATCTTAAGAATTTTATTTTAATAATTGAATGGCTTTAATAAAATGAGCGCTTGATTATCTAAATTCATCAAGAAGAATCGAAGCTCGGTAAGTTAGAGCACGATTCTCTCGAGAACCTATGAACACCAAGCCTCTTTAAAAAATATGAAATAACGCAATTATGAAGCTTTAATAAAATTCGACTCTTACAAAGGAACATGATTAAATGACGATAGATTAATGTAAAGGATAAATAAAATTTAAACTTAAGCTAAACAACAATTAAACCAATAATAGGAAAATACAAATATTGACTTTGATCATATTACAAACATCCATATTAAAATTAAGCATCCCACAAATTCATAATCAATTTAAAATAACAAAAGACAAAAATAATAAATAGTACAAATATTTGATACAATTTGGTAATGGAACTAAGAAAACAAATAAAAGGTTTGAATGAATTTTAATGTAAGATATATATATATATATATATATATATAAAAAAAAAATAAAATGAAATAAAATGAATAACTTAAAAGTAATACCTACGTTTTGATTTTCATAATTAAAATCTAGTATAAATAATAGTATATACATAATAATAATATATAAGAGTTAGATGAATAGAATAAGATAACAAATTTAAAAAGAATAAAGTTTCCATTCATAAAAATATCATTTGAAAAATAATATATTACTATATATGTACGTATAATAAGAAAAATATTATATACATATATATATTAGTATAAAGTTTTTTATTAGAAATTACCTTTCTATAAAATATAAAGTTGATTACATATATAAAACAAATATATAAAAAAATACAATAATATGAATAAGTATAATAATAAAATGATAATAGATTTCTTAAATAATAAAAAAAACTAAATGACAAAAAAGGATTAAATCACAAACAAAATCGAATTAACAGGGAACAACTAAGATTAAGGAAAGATGAGCGACCATGCTGCAACGCGCGCATTACATGGGGGGCCTGATTGGGAAATATCCCGCTTCCCCAAAACGCAGCACCACGACACGGAGCAAATTGGAACCCACCTCCAATGCCGAGGGACTAGAGGGACAAATAACCCATTTAACCAACAACGCGCGGATCCCCCACAGAACGGGTCGGGTCAAGCGCGGGTCACTGAGTAATACGACGCCGTTTTAATAATCTGCCTAAAATAAAAAAACCTAAACTAACCTAATCTGCCATTTGAATGAAAAGCCTAAGCCCTCCCCTCTCAACTCTGCGCCGCAATCTCGAAATCCCCATTCATCTCCGATTTCGGACGGAGTGAACGGAGCTCCGCTGGTGCGCCTTTGCGAAGGTAAGGGTCTCCTTCTTCCTCTCCTTTTAAAATTTTTTAAAGTAAAAAAATCGAAGCAAACCGAAAATGAAAAAAAGAAGAAGAACAAAAAAAAGATAAAAAATCAGAGAATCACCTATGCTATCCTTTTTTCGCTTTTTGAAAAATTTTTGCGTTTCTTTGTATTGATTTTTTTTGTGGGTTTCATACAATATGTGTGTGTCCTGCTTACAGATGCTGAAAAATGGCCTTTTTATGGCCGAGAAACAACAAAATAAAATAAGAGGAAAAATTACAGAAAAATCTATCCTTTCTTGCTATTCTTTCTGTTGTTTGGTCTGCCTCTGCTTGTTTGTTGCGTTTGCTGCAGGTTGTTGCAGGTCCGAGGCCGTACGGTGAGGTGGCACGGCGTAGTGCGTGGAGGCGTGGGTAGAACGGCACTGGAAGCCGTTGCGGCACTCGTGCTAGGGCTGAATGCCTAGGTTTCTTTTCTTTTTGGTGTTGGGCCGTATGTATTCGGGTTTGGGCTTGGGTTTTAGTGGGTTATTGTAAACGGTTTTGGGTCACTGTAATATGTACATTTTGGACATTTAATATGTTTATTTTTGTTTTTATTACCCATATTGGGCCGGGCAATATTGGGTCATTACAAGTCGAATATGGGTTTTAAGCTTCAATATAAAAACAAAATCGCAAGATTTTTCAAATTTCGTGAAAAAGGAATGTTAAAAATTGAAAAGCCTTGGTCACTTCTGCTGAACAGGAGATTAGTAATTCATATGGAATATTAGGTTTAAAAAAATATAACATTCTATGATTACGAGAATGTAGGATTATCACGGTATGTTATATTATTGTGTAAATATTAAAATAGTTACTTTTATTTATTTCAAATTACATTTTAGTTATTTATGTTTGAAATGTTGCGTTTTAGTCACTTACATTATTGTGGTATAACATTTTAGTTACTCAGCCATTAATTGTCGTTAGTGGTGTAATGGTTAGTTGACGTGGCACGTTAAATTATCATTTCAAACAAAAATTTTAGGTTAAATTATACAATTAGTTCCCAAATTTTTTTGTTTTGAGTAATTTAATTTTTTTTATGTTCTTTTAACTTTCTTTTTTTTTTCTTTCTTTTCCATTCTCTTCTACTTCTCCCTTTGTTTTCTCCATTTCTCCATTTTTTTAATGTAGTTTTTTTATGCTTTCCATTTGTTAAAATTTTTTTATGTTTATGAAAAAAGAAAAGGCGAAAGCTTAAACCAAAATAACACTTGATTCGCTTATTCTCACCCCACAATTACAAACTCTCATTATCTATCACCACTTTAACGAACCAATTTGGATCTCTCAATAACCTGACCTAGTCCACAAGCTCGCCTCACTTGAAGACCTCACTAGTCGTGACTTATGACAGTCCAGCTTCAACAAAGTTTCCCGAGCCTGTTCCCTCAACCTCCTAACCAATCCCCCACGACCACCTTATCTATCTTACCTACAACATTCTTGCCCTCTTGAAATTACATTGTTTCACGTATTCTTTAAATGAGCTCTACACTCTCAATGACTAAAACTATAACACCCCAAACTCGGCCTAGATGTTGGGCCAAATCTGCAGTGACTACGTAAAATGGTTGAAAATTTATCTTTTCGGAAACATTGAAAAACACTGCATTTTCTGTTACTTAAAAACTCCAATTTAGTAGAAAACATTTTTAATTAGTTATTTAGTTGGAACCATGTACAATTACGCTTACTAGAAATTAGTTACTTTGCAGCGGAATCATTTAGGTTGTCATTCTTTTAGAAAACCCGATTTGTTGTTTCAAAACTGATTGATTTACGGGAAAACTGTTTTTTTTTTCAGAAAATGTGTTTAATAAACTGTCACGCGTAAACCAAAAATAAGTTCGAAAACCCAAACAGTCCCAAAAGTCCAAAATTTTAAAAAATAAACACTTTAACCCCGAAATAGGATAATAATGAAAATAAACTAATTAAATGAATTGATTTTATATCCGAGCTCCCGTCGCACCGACCTTCCTAAGTCTGAGGATTACTTGAGAAAATCAATTAGACAAAAAATGAGTTTTCGAACTCAGTGTATAACAAATTACTTTAAACAGTTAATGCATATCAGATAGATTTATCATAAACAAATTTATAGCAGAGTAGAACCTACCCCAAATCGCTACACACCATCTTCGACCATCCTAACACACTGTACGGGTATAAAACACACATCTATTTGTAAACACAACTTAGTGTCAATAGGACACTCTACAAAATAGTTGCAGCTGAGCTGCTGGATTAATAGGATTTACCACCTTTTTAAAAAAACACTTCCTCCACATGTTATGTATAAACTAACCCAGATCTAGATACAAAATTTAGCTGATATCAGACATATTCAGAGCATAAGTCATACATGCTGTAGTTTACATGAACAACATATCATATGCAAATTATATACTTAACATAAATTTTCGGGCTTATTTATCATTTGGTATCTTAACTACTCTTATAGATAATAGAAACTATACTAACAGACGTCTATATTTCATGTTTATAGTACATTACTCACATACCGACCCTACGAAAGGCCCACGGTCGATCGAGACTTCTTGTATGGCCCTAGGGAAAATTTCAGAATTTTGTGCCCACACGCCCGTGTGGCCCACATGGCTTGGTACACGGCCTCACACACGCCCGTGTGGTCGCCCAGGCCATATGGCGCCGACAGCAAACTTTTCTGACTTTTGTCGATTACTATTTTTTCATGTTTTCAAAACACACCTTGATAATTTTGATGCCAAATCACACACGAGTAATCCCAGAACCTAAATTGACAATTAACACAACCAATTTCAATAATTATTCGTGAAATCATAACTAATAATCAGTCCCAATCAAACTAAAACAACCCTTCATAACACACCCACACATTTAGTGATGAATGAACAACTACTACGCAAATTCTAAATTGCTGGAGGGTCACCAACTACCTCTTGTACTATTCCTAAAAAACGTATTAGAATTAATACAAAATCACATGCCGAAGTAACGCAACCCAATGTCCAGCATAATTACAAATAATGCATAACATACTGAACTTAAACACCTTATCATTAGATTTGTAGTCAAAGGATAGCAAACTATTGCCTCAAGAATTAATAGCAGCCCAAACGATTTAAGAAAATTCCCAAAACAAGAAACAAAAGAACATAAGAAAAGATAAATGCAAAATTTGGAATTGAAATTGGCAGCGTGGGTTAGGGAAATAACAGAAGTGATAAACGTGGGTTTTGGTTTTTAATAAAAAAATTAAAAAGGAAATTTATTTAAAAAGGAAAGCATAAAAAAACATATATTAAATACTTTATTTTATTTATTTTTAAAACAAAACCAAAAAGATAAAACATCATATATTAATTACTTGATTTTATTTATTTTTAAAACAAAACTCATTTAAAATAAAATCAAAATTTTCGACAACTAAACATATTTTATTTTAACTTTGATAGGCCAAGGAACAAAAAACAATTGAATTTTGAGATTTAAACCCAATACCCTAACACATAGCTAGATCTTGCATAATTGAGTGGAGTTGCATGCAATCCTAGAAATAGGATGACATAAATTATTGAATTAGAGCCAAATCTAATAAGGGAATCTATAACATGAGTTAATGCGATAATATGAGTTTTAATTAGAAAACAATTTCAATTTATCAACCTAGAGTCAGTTGCTCTTACGCTCGAAAGAGATATTAGCATAATTTAGGAATTTCTACGGATCAAGGTGCTGAGTAAAGAAATTTCACACTTTAGATTGATAGTGGCAGATGAAATCTAGGCAGATTATTTCCTGGGTATTGTTTTGCTCCTTGTGTAACGCCCAAATCCGGCCTAGACGTTATGGTTGAATCTGGTGATGTTACATGGTAGTGTGTTTGAAAACCCTAGGTTGTGTTGGAAAACCGTAACCCTTTTTAAAACATTTTCCACTTAGTAACTTTTCATTTTTACTTGTTAATTCTAAAGTCGTATTAATTAATCAATCGAAAGTTTTCAAAACGTTTAATCTATGCGGAAGCTTTTAAAACATATTGCATATTTGGGCGTGTTTTGTTAAAACGTTTGTTTCGTTTTGAAAACTCGAATATTCCTATTACTAACAGTTGTAAATCAAACAATAGAAATCCCAAATTAAAAGTAAAAATCCAAAAAGGCCATAATTACAATAAAACACCCTCAAAATTAAATAAAAATTTTGTTTAAGTACTAAATCGAATTAAATAGGTCGTGTGGCCACCGCTGAGTCCTCCGTCGCACCGATTCGCCTATGTCAAGGGATTACCTATACAGTCAAATCAAAAGGGTGAGTTTACGAAAACTTAGTGTGTAATCCCATATAAAGCAAATAGACAGAAGGCAATCACAATCTGGACCTGAGCCCATTTCAATAACAGTTTCAGTTTCAATTAGGGCCTTAGCCCATTATAATACAAAAACAGTCATGCATTTCGGCCTTGGCCCATTACAGTATCAATATTCAGTACAACAGATATACAGTATCAAATCCTACCCAGCCAGCCTCTACACTCCAACTCCATCCAACCCTACACTCCATGTGAGGATATAATCAACCCACCCATCCCTACACTCCATGTGGGGATATAATCAACCCACCCATCCCTACACTCCAAATAGTACCGAATGCGGTACTAGACAGTAGTTGCAGCTGGGTTGCCAATAAGTTAGGCTAAAAGCCTTTCAGTACACTTCCTCCAATCAATATCAATCCCTAACCCAATAGAATGCATAATACAATCATGTCATGGTGTCATGCATAATCAGAATAGTAAATATATCATGCTCAACATACAGACATACACATCTATCTCATATAGCATACAACAATATTTCCATCTTTTCAGTCTATTAGGGGTTCTAGGTAAACTTACTGACCCTACAATAGGTTCACAGTCGACTTAGGCGACCCGTGCAACCTTAGCAATCATACAGTGAAAATGGACCCATAGATCACACGGCCTGACCCAATAATCCCACATGTCTGTGCGGTTCACCCGTGTAGGGCCCACACGCCCGTGTGGCCCACATGGCCTAGTTCATCCCGGCCCATGAATCGCTCACAACCAGCCTCGTCGATCACACACCCATGTTTGTTCACACGGCCTACTACACGGCCTATGAATCACTCACGGTTAGCCTCGTTGACAATCACTTATTTTCAACTTCTTGCTGGTTTCCGCTTCCAAAGTTGTGTTTACAAACCTGATACGATATCACTGCTAACTCCACCCCAAGTACTCCAGAACCTAAAATCGATAAACCAAAGCCCAATTAGAGATACTAATGAACCTTAAACAAAATTACCACGAGTTATTTAACCATTAGCCGACAGAAATCTTACCCTTGAACAAGCATAGGCATTTCGCACGCCTAGAACGTCGATGGACGATCAACAACCCCTGGATTAATTCCAAGCACCAAACTTAAAAAAAACCCTCTTTAATCCCTTAATCAGAAAACGTTTAAAACCATAAAGTCGAAACTCACCAACTTACCGATAACACAAGAACAAAAAGGAAGGACGAAACTATGGAGTTAGTATTCAACACAGAAGCAAAAAGAATGAGACGGAAGGCAAAAAAAAAATCGATAGAGAGTGGAGTAGAAAGAGATATATTATAGCACAATAAAGAGGGGGAAAATGAATGGAAAAAAAGTGACAGCAACAGAGGTGAAAAGACAACAAGGATGAAGAAAAAACATCAGAAGGGGAAACACGGAATCAAAAATTCGACAGAGGGCACAGAAGGAGACAGCGGCAGCAAAATTTTGAAAATAAAGAAAAAAATCAATACCAAAATGACCGAAAATGGGAGAGTGAGAGGAGAGAAAGTAGAAATCTTCAGTCCACCAATTCCGGATAACTCCACAAACCTAAACTTTCTCCTAAAATCACTCCAACACTCCCCCATCCAAATCTCCTTAATATCTCCATCAACCTCTCCACTACCAGAATTTTAGTCAAACACAGACTCACACACGGCACAAGTAGCAAAATAACACCCTTTGTTTGCATAGGTATTCGAACTCAAGACCCCAGTACACTGACACTCCACTTAACCACTAGACCAATAGGCCTATTCTAATATAAATTTACAAACTTTAAAATATAAGCCTATTGAACCCAGTTAAGGCTTTATTTAATTAAAACAACAAAATTCTGCCCAAGTCAAGGCTTGAACCCAAGACTTCTCAAATACTCATAGAACACATAACCATTGAAGCAGACATATATTTGTGTCACAACACACAAAAATAAATATTTAAGGGATTATTGGGGCGTTACAACTCTACCCCCTAAAACAAAATTTCGGCCTCGAAATTTTACCTGATTAAAACAGATGAGGATTCTGCTGTCGCATAGCATCCTCAGGCACTCACGTTGTCTCCTTAGAGCTATGATTACGCCAAAGAACCTTAACTAGTGGGATGGATTTTCTTCTTAGAACCTTTATATCTCGCTCCAATATTTGAACTGGCTCCTCCTCAAAGGTCAGATTTGACCTAACCTCGATCTCCTCAATCGGAACAATATGCGTGGGATCAGAGTGGTAGCACCTCAACATAGAAACATGAAACACTTTGTGAATCCGATCTAATTCTGGAGGTAACTCCAACTAGTAAGCAACTGGTCCCATAAGTCTCAATATGCGATAAGGCCCAATAAACCTAGGGCTCAACTTACCCTTACGACCAAACCTCAATACCTTCTTCCATGGAAAAACCTTGAGAAAAATAAAGTCCTCCACAGAATACTCAATCTCTCGACGCTTCAGATCGGCGTAGGAATTTTTCCTATCAGATACCGCTTTCAATCGGTCTCGAATCAACCTAACTTTATCATCGGTATCAGAAACTAGCTCAGGGCCCAGAACACGTCGCTCACCCAACTCAGTCCAACATGAAGGTGTGCGACACCTACGACCATATAAAGCCTCGTAAGGTGCCGTCTGAATGCTAGACTGATAACTGTTGTTATAAGGAAATTCTGCTAGCGACAAGTAATCCTCCCAACTGCCTCGAAAATCAATCGCACAACTTCTCAACATATCCTCTAGTATCTGAATCACCCTCCCTGACTGACCGTCCGTTTGAGGATAGAACGCAGTATTGAAGTCCAATCTTGTACCCAGAGCTTCATGTAGCTTTTTTCAAAACCGAGAGTGAAGTGAGGATCCCTATCAGATATTATCGTAACTGGTACCCCATGCAGTCTTACTATCTTAGACACATACAATTTAGCCAGCTTCTACAGAGGGTAGTCAGTACGAACCGGTATAAAATGGGCGGACTTGGTCAATCGATCCACGATGACCCATACAGAATCCTTCTTAGTAGGTGTGAAGGGTAACCTACTAATGAAGTCCATAGTTACTCTCTCCCACTTCTAAAGCGGAATCTTGACTGGCTGCAACAAACTCGAAGGTAACTGATGCTCAGCCTTAACCTATTGGCAAGTTAGACACTTAGCCACAAATTTGGTAACCTCTCGCTGAAGACCTGGCCACTAATATAACTCATGAAGGTTTCGGTACATCTTGTTTTCACTAGGATGCATAGCATAAGGGCTACTATGTGCCTCTTTCAGTATAGACTGCCTCAATTCAGTATCTTTCGGTACACAAATTCTCCCACAAAAACAGAGCACTCATTCACTTTTCAATCTAAAATCCTCGGTATTCCCACTCTTAACCTGTTGGAAATGAAGGCCCAGCGACTCATTCTCCATTTGTTTACCCTTAATCTGCTCTATCCACGTCGATTTAACTTGAAGTTTGGCCAATAAACTACCATCATCAAATAAACTGAGGCGAGCAAACATCGCCCTCAAATCAGTCATAGCTCTACGGCTCAGTACATCATCCACTACATTAGCCTTACCAGGGTGGTATTCAATAGTACAGTCGTAGTCCTTAAGCAGCTCAATCCACCTACTCTGCTTAAGATTCAGCTCCTTCTGAGCGATGAGGTACTTGAGGCTCTTGTGATTAGTGTAAATAATACACTTCTCACCATACAAGTTATGCGTCGAATAGTTCACCTCATGAGTCTTAAGCTGACAAGACGCATACGCTACCACCTTACCTTTTTGCATCAACACAATCTCAAATCGACATGTGATGCATCGCTGTAAACAGTAAACTCTTTTTCAGACCCTGGCTATATCAAAATAGGGGCCTCAGTCAATACAATTTTGAGCTTCTCAAAGCTCTCTTGCTATGCATCAGTCCAGTTAAATGGCACACCCTTATGTAACAACTTAGTCAAGGGTGCTGTAATCAGTGAGAAACCCTCTACAAATTATCGATAATACCCTGCCAGTCTCAGAAAACTACAAATCTCAGATGCAGTCTTAGGCTATTTCCAATCTAACACCGCATCAATCTTTCGAGGATCGACCCTAATCCCTCAGCAGAAACCACATGGCCTAAAAATGTTACCTCCTATAACCAGAACTTACACTGAACTTGACGTATAGTTGTTTCTCTCGCAAAATCTGTAGAACCACTCTGAGGTGTTCATCGTGTTCTTCTTCAGTTTTCGAATACACCGGTATATCATCAATAAATACCACTACGAAGCAATCTAGATAGGGCTAGAACACTTAGTTCATCAGATCCATAAAAGATGCTAGTACATTTGTCAGTCTAAATGGCATCACTAGGAACTTGTAGTGACCATAGCGAGTCTTAAATGTCGTCTTATGCACGTCAGCATCTTTAACTCTCAACTGGTGATACCCGAACTGTAAATCAGTCTTGGAGAAAACTGAAGCACCTCGAAACTGATCAAACAAATCGTCTATCCTCGGTAAGGGGTACTTATTCTTAATGGTCAACTTATTCAGTTACCGGTAGTTAATACACATACACATGGAACCATCCTTCTTTTTCACGAACAGAACTGGTGCTCCCCACGAAGACACACTAGGGTGGATGAACCTACGATCCAGTAGCTCTTCTGAGCCTTAAGCTCCACAAGCTTTTTCGGTGTCACTCTATAAGGGGCGATAGATACCAAAGCTGTATCAGGAAGGAGCTCAATCTCAAACTCTACTTCACGATTTGGAGGTAACCCAGGTAACTCTTCAGGAAAAATGTCTGAAAACTCCTTAACCATTCTGATATCCATGATCGAAGAATCCCTAGAATCTAAAACACTGATGTAAGCCAGGTATGCCTCACATCCCTTACGAACCAAATTTTCGGCTCTCAATGCAGAAATCACATTCGATAAGTAGTTTCGACATTCCCCAATTACAATTACCTCGCTGTCCTCTTCAATTCTCAATACAACCCGTTTAGTGGCATAATCCAAGCTCACTGGGTGTTTAACTAGACAGTCCATACCCAGTATCAGATCAAATTCTCCAAAAGGCAGTTCCATAAGATCAGCAAGAAAGATAACCCCTTGTACCTCTAAAGGGACATTTCTAAATAACTTGTTAACCCAAACGGACTGCCCCAATGGACTCAATACAGTAATTTCACTCGATGTATTCTCAACCAGAATCCTTGAATTTTCAGTAACAGAACATGCAACATAAGAATGAGTGGATCCTATATCTATCAATGCAGTATAAGGTACATTATGGATAAAGAACGTACTCGTGATGACATCTGGAGCATCCCCATCCTCTCGACGATGTGCAGCATAAACTAAAGTCGGCTGCCTTGCCTCAGTCTGATTAGCACCTATACCCGATGCTCTCTATCCACGGCCCAAACCATTACCACCTCTGACCTGACCACGGCCTTTCGGTGGCTGCTATACTACTCTCGGTGGTGCAGTACCCATGCCAGAAGCTTGCATCTGATCAAACCTCCACGGGCAATCTCTAATACGGTGCTCTAAAGAACCACACCTCAAACAAGCCCAAGTTTCTTTCCAACATTTTCCCTGATAGCGTCTACCACAGTTAATACACGGTGGTTGTTTATTAGCAGCAATAGGAGCCCTAACTCTAATCGGCCCATCAACTTTGGCCTTTTTCTTAAGCTTCTGAACGGAACTCCAAGGCTCCGACTCCCTCTTATTCCTACTTCAATCTCTGTTCTGATGCTTAGCGTGCTTCAGTTCCTCGACGATCTTCGCCTTGTCGACCAATGATACAAAGTCTCGCTCCCTCTGTGGAGATATCAGTACCCTTAGATTATCCCTGAGGCTATCCTCGAATCGAACACATCTCTCATACTCAGTCACTACCATACCATGCGCATAGCTGCTTAATCATAGAAATTCAGCCTCATATTCGGCCACTGATCTATCACCCTAGGTCAAATTCAAAAACTCTCTCCTACGAGCATCCACGTAATTAACCCCCACATATTTCCCCTGAAAGGCGGTCTTAAAGAACTCCCAGATCAGTCGGTCGGGCTAAGTGCCCTCCTTCATAGTGAGCCACCACTTATATGCCTCATCACGTAGCAGCGATACAGCCCCCTTTAATTTTTGCTCCGGGGTGCAGTCCAGGTCATCTATAACTCTCTCTGTGGCCTCTATCTAGTACTCAGCCATATTAGGGGCAACTCCAGTAATACCCTTAAAACTCTCGACTCCATTGGCCCAGAGTCATTCCGTAACCGACCCTCGGACTCTAGCTCTAATATTGGCCCCAACGACCCTCTCAAGAATCCTTAACATGAACAGAAATAGTGCATCATCCTCAGCTGCTCAGCTTTGGGACCTAGTCTCAGTGACAAGCAACACCGACGTCTCGCTAGTGTCTAGATTTGGCATACTTCCCAGTGAAGAAGACTCAGCGCGAGCCCCTCTACGACCTCTACCTCGGCCACTAGTACCCTGTTTGCGAGTACCTCGTGCGCTTATCGTCTAGTCGCGCTTATCTGTATTAAAAGTTTTATGAATCATTTTACACTTCAATAGTTATTAGCAGATATTTTATGGAAACAGTTTTAGTAGTTCAAAGTTTATTTTCGTACGACGCAGTGTCTACCAGTGTTTATCGATTTTCCTATAGTATTAGTATACACTAACCTGAGTGGTTTCAGTACAATCTATCTATAGTAGTCTCAGTATATACTATCTACAGCACTTTCAGTTTTTAAACAGATATTAGCTCAGAGGACTTACAGGATCGGCGTCGGAGACTCGATGTGCCACACCTTTAGTAAAAATATTTCCCGTCATTTAAAAATTAGTTCTTAGAAATTTGAATCTTAAAAACCCAAATCTACAGACGAGTTTTGCAACCTGGCTCTGATACCACAAAATGTAACGCCCCAAACCCGGCCTAGACGTTATGGTCGAATCTGGCGATGTCATATGGTGGTGTGCTTGAAAATCGTAGGTTGTGTTGGAAAATCGTAACTCTTTTTAAAACATTTTCCACTTAGTAACTTTTCATTTTTACTTGTTTATTCTAAAGTCGTATTAATTAATCAGTCAAAAGTTTTCCAAAAGTTTATTCTATGCGAAAGCTTTTAAAACAGATTGCATATTTGGGCGTATTTTGTTAAACTATTTGTTTCGTTTTGAAAACTCGAATATTCCTACTACTAGCAGTTGTAAATCAAACAATAGAAATCCCAAATTAAAAGTAAAAATCCAAAGAGGCCATAATTAAAATAAAATACCCTCAAAATTAAATAAAAATTTTATTTAAGTACAAAATCGAATTAAATAGGTCGTGTGGCCACCGTTGACTCCTCCGTCGCACCGATCCGCCTATGTCAGGAAATTACCTGTACAGTCAAATCAAAAGAGTGAGTTTACGAAAACTGAGTGTGTAATCCCATATAAATCAAACAGACAGAAGGCAATCATAATCTGGGCCTGAGCCTATTTCAGTAACAGTTTCAGTTTCAATTAAGGCCTTAGCCTATTACAATAAAGAAAAAGTCATGCATTTCGGCCTTGGCCCATTATAGTATCAATATTCGGTACAGTAATAGATATACAATATCAAATCCTACCCAGGTAGCCTCTACACTCCAACTTCGTCCAACCCAACATTCCATGTGGGGATATAATAAACCCACTCATCCCTACACTCTAAATAGCACCGAATGCGGCACTAGACAGTAGTTGTAGCTGAGCTGCCAGTAAGTTAGGCTAAAAGCCTTTCAGTACACTTCCTCCAATCAATATCAATCTCCAACCCAATCCAATGCATCATACAATCATGTTATCCTGTCATGCATAATCAGAATAGTATATATATCATGTTCAACTTATAGACATACACATCTATCTCATATGGCATACAATAATCTTTCCATCTTTTCAATCAATTAGGGGTTCTAGGTAAACTTACCGACCCTACAGTAGGTTCGCAGTCGACTTGGGCGACCTGTACAACCTTAGCAGTCAAACAGTTAAAATGGGCCAAAAGGCTCATGTTGTATGCCCATGTGGGCCCATATGACAGTACGGCCTACACGGCCCAAAATAGCCTTGGCCGGGTGGATCACACGGCCTGGCCCAATAATCCCACATTCTTGTGCGGTTCACTCGTGTGGGGCCCATACGCCCGTGTGGCCCATACAGCCCAGTTCGGCCCAGCTCATGAATCGCTCATGGCCAGCCTCGTCGAGCACACACCTATGTTTGTCACACGGCCTACCACACGGGCAGCCGCATGCCGGTGTGCCTTCGACAATCACTTCTTTTCGAATTTTCGCTGGTTTTCGCTTCCATAGTTGTGTTTACACACCTGATACGATATCATTGCTAACTCCACCACAAGTACACCAGAACTTAAAATCGATAAACAAAAGCCTGATTAGAGATACTAATGGACTTTAAACGAAATTACCATGAGTTATTCAACCATTAGCCGACAGAAATCTTACCCTTGAATAAGCACAAGAATTTCCCACGCCTAGAACGTCGATGGACGACCAAAAGGCCCTTAATTAATTCCTAGCACAAAATGCTAAAAAAACCTCTTTACTCACTTAGGCTCCGTTTGTTTGGTGGAAAATATTTTCCAGAAAATATTTTCTGAATTTTCCAGTGTTTGGTTGGTGGAAAATGAAATCCTAAAGGAAAATATTTTACAAACACAGGTAAAATTAGGCCCCAGTTTATGGAAAACGTCCTACCGATTTGGAATCAGTAAGACATTTTCCCGTTCTCCCTTCTCTACACTCTCGTTCTCCCTTCTCCTCTCTACACCGATCTGGTTTTGTTCTCCTTTTCGTTCTCCGTTCTCCCTTTCGTTCTCTCTTGATCTGGTTTCGGGCTCCTTTTCCCCCTTGATTTCTTCTTCTTTTTATAAATTGATTGGGGATTTTCAGTACTGTGTGTTGTTTTTGTCTAAGATCTCTTGCTTGGGTTTTTTTGCTAGTTTGGGTTCTCTCCTTTGCTCAGGCTTTCTACAAATTCCGCTCTTCCTCTCTTGCTCGGGTAGGGTTTTTGTTATCATTTTGTAGCCTGTGGTGTTTGGCTTGTCTTGGGCAGATTTTCTTCGCAGACTTTCTTTAGAAAGGTATATTTTCTTGTCCATAGTTTTGTGAATCGGTTTCTGGGTTAGTTCCTTTATGTTCTTGGTTTCTTGCTCATATATTTGGTGGTTGGGAATAGTAATTGAAAGATTTTGGCCCTTGGTTATGCTGAATGTCACCTCTGCTCTTACTGATCTGTACCGACAGTCTTCTTTGGTTACCACTTACTGTATCATTGGTCGCAGCTTAGATTTTAATCCATGCTTTTGATGTTCTAACAGCATCGAATGTAGTCAAATGTAGTTTAATCCATGGTTTTGTCGTTGTTCGCAGTTTATTACTTATCTAGTTAGAAGTTAAATTTGTTAGTATTTGATGCTAGAGAAAATGGCTTCCTTTGATACTGGCAGGTTATGTTTCAATTCCTTCTTGTTCAGTTCAACATATATGAATTTCTAGATTTAGCTTAATGGATACCTAGAGCTTTGTGTAAAGAATTAATGGCTAAAGGGCTATTGTTTGAGCTTGTTATTTCTGGCTTTCATTGAATATTTTTGTCGAGTAAAAATGATATGGCAATTTGATTCCTATAGGAATTAAAGTCCTCTAGTTTACTTAATTTGTATGTTGAATGCTTGTTAATGATTTATATCCTGAAGATGTGTTTCTAAGAAGCTGAAGATGTATTTATTTGCTGAAGTCCTATATGATAAAACAATTGTTTTATTTGCTGAAGTCCTATATGAAGTCCTTAATTAAAGTCTTATATGATTTATTTGCTGAAGAGTGAGTTTCTGAAATCTGTATATGCTGAAATCTAATATCTGTATTTGGTAAAGGTTCCCATGGAATTATTAGACTTTGAATTTTTAATAAGGATTTTACTGCACCATAGCTGCATCATAGTTCTATTACTTGAATTCCCCCATTTATGTTTCAATGCGCGATAGAAATTCTGTCACTTTGTGTTCTATTACATTGTCCTTGTGTCATCAACCTTTGGATCTTCATGGACTGAACTTGATTTAAAACTGGAGTTTTCACGTGAAGAAAAAGAATTTTCTTTGTTGAAAGAAATTTTAAAGCTTGGTATAGATGTAGTGGTGTCTGATGCATTTTCCTCCATATTTTTGAAATTCACGAACTGTATTTTGAGACTTGGAAGTCGTTCTTTCCGGGTTTTGGTACCGAATCGCTTGTGGATGAAATACAAGAAACTGCTGCAGAGTGCTCTGATTCTTCCTAACTAGGCACTAACTTGAGGGACTCAAACAGTTTGAGCCTCTTCTCAGCTTTGTTCATTACTTTGGTCTGTTCTTTGAGTTTTTTCATATATATATATGAAGCTTGTGTTGTTTCTTATGGGATAAATTTTCGTTTAGGGTTAATTTTAGAAGTTTCAAAATCCAGATTCTGGTTTCAATGTTAATGGCATTGATTATTATGTCAAATCTTGAGAAATGAAAATTTTATCAGCAACTCATGTGATACAAAATGCATCAACTTTTTAAGGAACACTATACTTTTATAGCAAATCATAACAGAATTCAACTCTTATGATTTAACAGTCAATCTTCGTTGATAATAATTGCTATCTCATAAATGTTAATTATTTCTACTCGAATCGGATAATAATTTAATTAAGATACTTAACATAATGAAATATGGATTATTCGTTTTTCTTTATCTTTTTTGTGAATTTATTTGTTTTCTTTATTTGCAAGTAATCGATATCAAAATCTTTTACTAAAAATCCAATTAGTACATCCTCAAACTATAATCTAGATTTTAAATTGGTCTCTATAAATTTTGTTTCATTAAGTCCTCAAAGTATATGTATTGTATCCGTTAAGCCTTATCAACCTATTAGCTTAGATGAATTTCTAATTTCATGTTGATTATATTTAAAACATGCGATCAAATATGTATTTACATACGTGCTTGTTGTATAGACAATTTTTATTTGATGTGTTTATTATTGGTGTTGTATGTTTTTTAATACATTATATTAAAGTTGTTAATGTGGTAGGTACACAAGTGTTTATAATTTGTGTATGTGTTTTTTAAATTTTATAAGCAAATAATCAATAGTATTTTTTATTTATTCATGGCCAAACATAAACAAAAGCTGATTTTGATATTGAAAATTATAACTTATAATGTGATTCCTTTACTTGTGGTTTCAAGCTAATTTCAATCCTTGTTTTTTATTGTTTTTAACACAATTACAAATAATTGAGTATTATTATTTTAACACAATTACAAATATTGATATTAGTTGTTTTCAATTTATGACGGTTAATATTGTAGCTTAATAATTGAGTATTATTATATATTTAATTTGATTATAAAATCATTGCAATATATGTAAAAATAATTTAAAATATAAAATTTATTAATATATATATTATGTAAAAACAACAAAATCATTGCAATATATGTAAAAACAATTTAAAATATAAAAAATTATTAATATATATATGTAAAAACAACTTTTTTGGAAAATATTTTCAGGAAATTTGCCAAACAACAGAAAATATTTTACACAGATTCATCCAAACACCAAAAAATATTTTCCAGTAAATCATTTTCCAGAAAAGTAAAACATTTTCCAGAAATCATTTTCCGGAAAACATTTTACTGCCAAACAAACAGAGCCTTAATCAGGAAATGTTTAAAACCATAAAGTCGAAACTCACTAACTTACCGATAACACAAGAACAAAAAGGAAGGACGAAGCTACGGAGTTGGTATTCAACATAGAAGCAAAAAGGGGACGGAAGGCAAAAGAAAAGAAATTGATAGAGAGTGGAGTAGGAAGAGATAGATTACAGAACAATAAAGAGGGAGAAAAACGATTGAAAAAATGGCAGCAACAGTGGAGAAAAGGTAGCAAGGATGAAGAAAAAAAGGTCAACAGGGGAAACAAGGAATCAAAAATTCAACAGAGGGCACAGAAGGAGAGAGCGGCAGCAAAATTTTGAAAATAAAGAAAAAAGCGATACCAAAATGATCGAAAATGGGAGAGTGAGAGGAGAAAAAGCCGAAATCTTCAGTCCACCAAATCGAGATAACTCCACAATCCTAAATTTTCTCCTAAAATCACTCCAACACTCCCCCATCCAAATCTCTTTAATTATCTCCATCAACCTCTCCACTATCAGAATTTTAGTCCAACACAAACTCACACACAACACAAGCAGCAAAAATAACACCCCTTATTTGCATAGGTATTCAAACTCAAGACCTCCAGCACACTAATACTCCACTTAACCACTAGACCAGTAGGCCCATTCTGATATAAATTTACAAACTTTAAAATATAAGCCTATTTAACCCAGTTAAGGCTTTATTTAATTAAAACAACAAAATTCTGCCCAAGCTAAGGCTCGAACCCAAGACTTCTCAAACACTCCTAGAACACATAACCACTAAAGCAGACATATGTTTTTGTCACAACACAAAAAAAAATATTTAATGGATTTTTGGGGCGTTTCACCTTGGTTGTTAATCGATTATTTTCATGTTTTCTTATTTTTTGTATTCGTTAGTTAATTAATTTAGTTAGTTTTAGTTTTTAATCAATCACTCAAATTATTTGGTTAAATAATAGAAAGACTGTAATTACTAGTACTTCTAGTCTTTGTGGGAACAATATCTTTGCTTACCGTAGCTATGCTATTAATTGATAGGTACACTTACCTTAGTCAAATTTTTAGTTAGTTCCGCGGACATCACTCGACTTCCAATCAAGCTTGCTTGGGAATGTCCAATAAGGTTTAGATCAATTTTATCGTTTACTTAATTTTATTTTTCAGAAAATAAAAGAAAAGAAAATGAATAATCTACACAATCCTGTAAAAAATTGGAAATGAAAATTTTTTGTTTTGAATATAAAAATTCAATTTATGTTTAGATTTAATTAATGATATGGTTTTTATATTTATTAGTTAGATCCAATTTTAGTTTCAAAATTAGGTTATATTAAAATCGAGATTTGGTTAAGAATGATTGGTATTCGGTTTTGAGTGAAATTCAATTTAAGAATAATGTGAAAGAAACAAGGATTTGGTTCATTTGGTCGGCAAAGATTATGTTTTGTAGTGAAGAATATTAGAAAAAGAAAAATAAAGGGAAAGAAGAAAAGGAAAGAAAAGAAAAAAATTAAATTGTTCAAAAATTATAAGTTTAGGGGCTAGTTTTAACAAATGGAAAACATAAAAAAAAACTATGTTAAAATAAATAGAAAAGGGGGGGAAATAAAGGAAGAAGTAGAAAAGAATGGAAAATAAAGAAAAAAAAAAGGAAAGTTAAAAGAATATAAAAGAAAAAATAAATTTCTCAAAACGAAAAGATATAGGGACCAATTGTGTAATTTAACCTAAAATTTTCGTTTGAAATGATGATTTAACGTGCCATGTCAGCTTACCGTTACATCGTTAACGACAATTAACGGCTCAGTGACTAAAATGTTATAACACGATAACATAAGTGACTAAAACGTAACATTTCAAACATAAGTGGCTAAAATGTAACCTGAGGCAAACAAAAGTGACTATTTTAACAGTTCACCCTATATTATTTTATTTGATTCATTTGATTGGAATGTAAAATTTAAGTGTTTTATTGATAGAATATAAGATTACCTAAAGATACATTTTACTAAATTGTCTTTGTTATAGAATTTTTAACAAGTTTAGTTCCTTAAATACATTTCAATCTTAATTTCTATAAAATTATGATAAATTATTTCAGTTCTTACTTTCTATTACAATTTATATATTTATAAGTGAATATAGATTTTGAAATAAATTCATAAATCATAATCATAATAATTCATGAAAATAATTGCATCACCAAATATAATTATAACTATAATTAATACCTAACAAATAAATTATTAGAGTAAACATAATAATTTTAATTTTAATGACATTCAATGTAAGAGATATATTTTTTGTTCTTAATAATAATTAGTGTTGAATTTTATTTGAGAAAAAAACTTAAATTGATTAAAATAATAAAAATAAAGGATAAATAGATCTAAAATTTAAGATTACGCCCGTAATTTAAGATAACCTAAAGAATGGGTTATCATGAGACTACATCAAATGCTATATCATCTTAACACTATTTGAGAATGTAAAATTACGAGATGACAGGAATATTTAGAATCCAAACAATATAATCTTATTTTAGAATAAAATATTACGAGATTGTGCCAACCAAATAGAACAGCACTAATTGTTCCATGTTCCCTTGAATTAATTTTGTGTCGGTTAGGCTAGGATATCCTACACTTTGTGTCGTGTTGGAGTATTGATCTATGTTTAGTCAATGGTGGAAAAAGTAAATTACTAAAATTACGCTAACAATCTTAAAATAATACAATATTTAATATTGATTCATGATTATGATTGGTTTGATAATAACGTGAATTGATATATTAAAAGATTATGTATTAATTGTGTTGTATTTATTAAAACTTCAATACATTTTATACCCCTAATGTTATATTAATTATAATTTACCGTTAATTATGTCAATTACTTAAATATTGATAGTGTCTTTTAATGATCAAGTTTCTTTGTTAACAAAAAATATTTATTTAAAACTGTGCTTCTTAAAATTCCCATTAGTTATGGTTTGAGAAATTTATGTTAATTATGGTATAAGAATTCTTGATAACAAAATACCTTACTTAAAATTTTTATATATTTAAATTTTAATGGAGTAATTAAAGGAATTTTATGAAATTAAAAGTGCATGATCATATTTGATTGTTCTTATTTTTCTTTCTTATTATTTTACAATCATTACTACTGTCATTATCGACGATAGCATAACAAATAATGTGATTATCGTGAATATAACTTTATAATGTTTGGTATATTAAAAAGCATTAATTAAATTCTCGAAAATTATATTGATGTGTTTAGTTCACTAAGCAATTTATTATGGATGTGATGATAAAATTGAAATTACCCCATAAAATAAAATACAAATTTGATTAATTTTAACATTTTTAATTACATTTATTAACAAAAGTTAGTTTATTGTTAACAAGAAAATAATTTTATCTATTTATTTTAATAATATTTATTTATTATTTAAAATAAATATATTTATATCATCAATATATGATTAAATTGAAAATAAATTTTAAATATTCCATATGTATTAAATTAAAATATAATTCAATAGTATTTAAAATTGATTTAAAATTAAATCAAATAAAAATTACATTTCAAGAAAAGTTAAATGTTTTTAAAACACCAAACATGGTAGTCACTCTCCCACCAATTAAATTCCTTGAAAGTGATCATTTTTCATCATACTAAACGCTTTCTAGGTAAAGTTTGATTGAATCTTTAGTTAGTATTATGCAATGCATAACGCCCCAAAATCTTTCGGTGTTTCGTTCGAGACTGTTTTGATAATTTTATTTGTATATCTGATGAGAGAAAATTTTTTAATAGATTTAATTATTTTTAGATTATTTGGAGGTTATTAGAATGCATATTGGGTTTTGGTCATTCTATATCAAAATATGATTAAATATTAATGTTTGTGATAGATGTGGTGATAAGATGATTTTTGGATTCTAAAATGAATAAATTTAGAAAAGAACCCCTTAATTTCAGTCCACCAGTTGGCCATATCAAGAAGAAGAGAAAACTCTATTTTGTCTTCTTCTTCCATTTCCTACACCAATCTTAGATCTTCCACCATTTCCCCTCTATTTTCTTGCAAAATAAACATCTAAAAGACCTATTTGAGCTTTCTTCATTTTCATTTTCACCATCATTTTCATCACTCATGATTTTACATCATTTTGACACTCCATTTCACTTTTCTGAACATTATTATGTTAGTTGAGCCATTAATATGGCTATTAAATACAACTTTAATATTTTCAAATTTGGAGAAAATTGATATTTTGTATGTATTTGAAGAGAAAGAGCTTGCTAGAGGTGGTTCTAGTAATGAGAAAGAGAAGGTGGTGGATTAAAGGCATTGAAGAAGCCTCTATCATTTTTATTCCTTTGGGGAAAGGTAAGTTATTAAGGAACATATTATACTTTGATGTTGTTGTGTGTGGTAATTAATTTAATGTATTAGTTGAATGTGAAATTATGGTAGGAACATCAACATAATTAATATGATAGGCAAGAGAGCATGAAAACATGATTATTGTCTTGAAAATGTATAATTACTGGTTGTGATAATGGGAAAGTTGAAAAAGGATTTTTGTATGCGTACAATGGTATGATGACTTGCATAATGTAAATAAATGTTAGGTTCATGAGTTATGTAAAGAAAAAACATGAATGCCTATGAATGTTGTAACTTTAGACAAATGATTTGTTTATAAAATGTTCATTTGATTATTGTGCCCATATAAACTTGATAGAAAGGTTAGGATATGGTTGGCATGTCAATTAGGGTTATATGTGCATATATCTATGGCTTATTATAGAGTTGGAGCTATATCGTGTCATTCAATGGGGTATCATTTATTTTGAATCATCATATGTACACCTTCTCTTCAAATACTATTTTGGTATGGTGGAAGGATGTACATGATGCCTTTGGGCTTTGCACTTATGTGTCTTGGTGTGGTATAGCTCTATGCTCTTATGAGCATTCTTGGTGTGGTGGTGGATTCCCATGTGTCCATGTCCATTTTTGTAACGCCCTGAATAATTTAAGTCTGTTTTTGTGAAATTTAACACAACTGTGTATCTACTTCAATGGTTAGTGTTCTGGTGTGTGTATATGAGATCTTGGGTTCAAGTCTCACATTTGGAAAAAATTGATTATTTTTTATCCTAGCCTTATCCTTGGTGGGTTGGGTTATATTTTATCTGTAATAAACTCATATTAGAATGAGTTTGCTGGTTCGAGTGGTAATGAGTTAGCTTGCTGGAAGTCCTGTGTTCAATTCCTTGTGTGAGTGTGGATGATATTTTTGCTTTGGCTGACTGAGAGAGTTTGGATGGAATCCAATTCTGTTTAAATGGGTAGTTATCAGTTGGTTAGTAGTGGATATAGTGGGATTTTTATTTTGAGTTTATTTTATTTTTATTTTATTTTTTTCCCAAAAATCTTTTTCTGTTTTGACGTTCTGTTTTCTTATTCGTTTCGACTTTTATCAATTTTTGCTCTCCTTTTCTCTCTTTCATTTCGGTAGACAAATTTGTTGGTGCAATTTGTTGTGTTGCAATTTTGGTACCCAATTTCAGTTTGGTAGGTGTGGTAAGTGTAGTTATTATTTTTGTTTAGTGAATTTTTGGTTGATGGGGTTTTGTTACTGTCGTTTAAGAGATGATCAAGGGGCTCAGGGCTTTCCATCGGTGCTGTAACTGCAGAAAATCATCGTTGTTCATTTGAAGGTAAAGGTTTTGGTTGAATAAGGGATTGTTGATTTGATATAGTTTCAGTTTAACATCATTTTAAGCGGCTAATTTGACTTTTTAATGATCAATTTTAGGTTCTAGTGGTCTCGAGAGTGATTTCGCATCAAAATCGAACCAGGTTTGTACCCTAAACACGAAAAATAGAGGTTCAGCGAAAGCTGAAAAAGGGCACTGTCGACGTCACACAGGCGTGTGCCCAACCGTGTGGTTGACCGTGTGTGAGACACGACCGTGTAACTGACAAAGGCATAACCGTGCACAAGACAAGGCTGTGTGGTGGTGTGACTGTGGCCATGTGCGCTACACGGGTTAGGCCAAGTTGGGCGTGTGGGCCACACGGCATGCCACACGGGCGTGTAGGTTTTGGGACAGGCCTGTGGGCCAGATGGGAAGGCCAATTTGGGCATGTAGGCCTACACGGGTGTATGGGCCCATAATTCTGAAATTTCCCTAGGGTCGAACGGGTCGTTTCGATCGACTGTGGGCCCACCGTAGGGTCAGTATGGGCTAACCAAACCCTATTTCATGTGATTTGATATTCTGATAGTCTGATTTGAGTAGGACACTGATAAGTATGTAGAACTGTTCTGTTTGGGTATACATATATGATATCTATATACGAGCATGTTAAGCATGTTAACTCTGTTAATACTATATTTGTATCTGTATTTAGGGTGGGAATTGTATATGTGGAGGAATGATCTGTACGGTGATCCTTCACCTATTTTCTGGTAGCTTGGCTGCATATTATTTGCTATGTGTCGCATCAACACTACATAGTGTGTAAGGATGGGTGAGTGTTTTTAACCCCACATGGTGTGATGGGATGGTCGGAGATGGTGTGTAGAGGATGGGGGTAGGATTCTGTATGTCTGTTCTGTTTATTTGATTTTGATATATGCATCTGTTATGGACTTAGGTCTGAATCTATATCTGATTGTATATGATATATTGTCTATGATGTATGAATATTTCTGTTGGGTTACATACTGAGTTTACGAAAACTTACATCTATTTATCTGTTTTATTCAAGTAATCTACAGACTTAGGCGGGATGATGTGACGGAGGCTCAGCGGTGACCACTTGACCGAGATTTGTATTTGCTTAGTAATAATGGTTTTATTTTAAAGGTCTAGCTTTCGTGAGGGTTTTTGTAATTCTTGGACTCTCCGGACTTTTTGGGACTATTTAGTTTAATTTTTGGGTTAATTGCGTTATGATTTTTAAACTGCGACAAATTCGGCAAAATATCGATTTTACGAGAGCAAATGGGTTTTTGGAAACACGAGCTTGGTTTTGGTTATAAAAGAATTTCAAACCTCCGTTGGGAAATAAATGGTTAACTTTAAAGAACATCATATAATGGTTTTATAATATTCAGATGCTTTATCAAATAACTAAACATGGTTTTATCGAAGTATTGTTAGTTTCAAATCCCTTCTTCATAACACTTCTAGATTCGGTCATAATGTCTAGGTCGGGTTAGGGGTGTTACAATTTTACTGAGGTTACATTGGGTGAAAAGCTTTATACGAATAGATACTTGAATATGACAAATGAATATGAAATGGTTGTACTATGAACTTTATAAGAAAGCTAAAAGTCTTTACATGTGTTGCCATGATATGTGTGTGTGTGTGTGTGTGTGTGTGTGTGTGTGTGTGTGTTCCATGAGATAAAAAGAATATATATTAACCATGTTATATGTGCTACACTTATTTTTGGTTGACATGATTATAAGTACTTATGCTTAACTTGCCTTATGTGTTGTAGTTAAGAATGCTGTAGTAAGTATTTATGCTCTTATGGCATTTGGTATGCTCACCGTTAGCAAGTTAAGTATAGTGAATTCCATTTCAACTTACTAAGCATTACTTGCATACGCGTTGTTGTTTTTTTGTGCAGATTGTTGATTCGGGGAGACTAGAAGCCTAGCTTAATTTAGGACATCACACAATCATCAAGACCGTCAAGAGTATGAAAGTGGCATTTTTTTTTACTTTGTGGCATGTACTAGTGTGTCTACATAGTAAATATGTTAATCTCATAGTACTTGGTCATTATGTTGAATGTTGTTTAAATTTAACCTAGCAAGCTTCACTTGTTATTTCATCATTTTATCTTTCTTTTGGTAAATCGATGATATGAATGGTTACTTACCTTTGGAGATTATAAGTCGCGAACTTAAAGTGTTTTATTGTGGCTTTTGTACATATTTGAATGATTTTTAAGCATGTGTTAGATATATCATGAAAAAAGGGACTTAGGAAAACATTTTAAAGTGTTGTGGGTATACTCAGTGAGTAACGCCGCAATCGTAGAATTTCGAGGTCACAACCTTGCCACCAGACATCCAACATTGCATACTCAAGTCATAGAATTTTAATGCTTTTTCAAAAAGAAGATCTTAGTTGTGATACCTAAAGTAATAAACAATTAATCAAAATTGTACCTTTTCGATTCGTATAGGATGAGCGCTTCGACCGAGTAGTCTTCTCCGCTATCTTCAAACTCATGTCTGCTGAGTGTGCGCTTGTTTCAAATTAGGATATTTTTCACAAAAATTACCAGTGGGGCAATTTTGCAATTTCTCTAAACTTTTAGGTTAAGTTGTAAACCAGAAAAATATTCCTAGAAAATTTCTGGAACAATCTCTTCAAAGAATTTTCTCACTATAATTTTCTCTTGATTTCAAGGGTAAGTAAATAATGACCCAAGACTCTTTTTATATAATGAGATTTTAGACAGCTCAACTATGATTAAAATTAATCACTTTAATATTGAATTTAAATTTAATCTAATATAAAACTATTAAAATAATATTTTTTTTGAAATAGTTAATTTGAAATCAAATTCTCTGGTAGAGTCTCAATAGGAGTGTAACTCTTCCACTGCTTAACCATCAATGACCAACTATTGCCGGCCACTTGGACATCGCCGTTGCAGCCACCGACACCGTCATGTTCAATGATACAGGTGCAGCACCCTTACGAGACCCCAAGCTGGTTCGACTGCTGCCGGTTTGATCTGGGTCAATGATGACCCCACCGGTACGGTCTAGCCATCAATTGGACTATCGGCTCGATTTCACATATTGGGCTCGCTTCGACCAATTTTTGGGTTTTCGTCTCGATTTTAGGCTCCGAGGCCTAATTTACGATCTTATGTCCAATTTTCAAGTTCAATTACCCATTGGGTCAATTGTCTAACTTGAAAATTAATTTCCAAAAATATCATATTAATTTTAATTAATTTGACTAATTTAATTTTACTTGATCAAAATTAATTTTTCCAAAATTCACTTAGATTTTACAAATTAATTTTTCAAGAAGTTCTTTAATCAAATTCTCTAGTTGAACCATAGACTCTAGTTGAACCTCAAATTAATAAAATCTATCAAATCAAAATTCACAATAACACTATATTTAACTCATAAATGTTAAATAATAATATTTATGGACTCACTAGTGGGAATTGTGGTCCCAAAACCACTGTTTCAAACACCACTGAAAAATGAGTTGTTACAATACTCTTCCAAATAAAAGAACTTGTACCTTCTAATGAATCAAGAAACCCTCCATTCAAGAAATATTTGGCCTTGAAAATACAAGACAAAAGAGACTCAATCAAGGTAAGAAATCTCCTACATTGTTTTTCGAGCAATGCTAAATTAAAGGAGTAAAGGTTGTAGAACCCCATTCCAGTGTCCTTTTTAGGAATACAAAGACAATCCTAAGAAACCCAATGAATCTTTTGACGATCACCATCAGGATTCCACCAAAATGAATTCATCATTTTCTACAAATTGTCACAGAAATTATGAGGCAGCAATAAAACACTCATGCTATAGACAAGGATAACCTAAGCCACAGTTTTAATAACTTATTTTCCAACTATAGGAAGGAACATGTGTTTCCAACTGAGGGTCCATTTTCTCAAATTCTCTCTAATGAAAGCAAAAACATGATTCTTATTATGCCTAGTAAGTGACAGTAAGCCCAAATATCTTCCATGATTGAGAGGAGCAATAATTTCAAAGATAGTACAATTTTTTTTACCGAATATGTTGTTTAGCAATTGAACTAAACATAATATCGGATTTGGTAAAGTTGATATCTTGTCTAAAAGCCTCATTGCATTAAATGAGCATATCCTTTACCATCCTAGCCTCCACCTAGTAGCTTAAAAAAAATAAAAATCTATGTCGAAAAGTAGAAGATGTGAAACCATAATCCTCACTTGACCTATATTGATACCATGCAAATTGCCTCTACTCCTCGCTTTTTGCAACCAATAGCTAAAGCCCTTTGTGCACAAAATAAACAAATACAACGAAATCAAGTCACCCTAATGAAGACCATTGTGAGGAGAAATAGGACCAAGCTTAATACCATTGAAAGAAACAAAATATTTAACCGAGGAAACATAGAGCATCATCCAATTATCCTAACCTTTATGGAACCCCATATGTTCAACAATGAACATAAGAAAAGACTAGTCCATTCGGTCATAGGCTATGCTAATGTCAATCTTTAAAGCAACTTCCCCAGAAGAGCCTCAAATTTTATTCTTCATATGATGGATGATTTCAAAGGCGACCATAACATTATTTGTAATAAGACGCCATGGTACTAATGTCGATTCATACTGAGAAATAAGCTTAGGCAAAAGCAGTTTTAAACGATTGGCTAATACTTTGGCCGCCAACTTATAAAAAACATTACACAAAACGATGGGTTTGAGATCTTTTAAAGAAGTGGGCTTTTACTTCTTAAGAATAAAGATGACAATGGTGTCATTAACCTTTGCTAGGAACTCCCCTCAATTAAGCCAACCATATCATTTCGTAAACACACCCTTGCCAATAATAAACCACCACTTTTAGTAAAATGCAACATTCATGCCATCAAGCCTCGACGCTTTATCAGGATGCATTTCAAACAAGGTTCTCCTAAATTCCTCAGGTTCGAATGAGGTAATCAAATAATTATTATTTGCCTTAGTAACTCAAAAGTCAAAACTTCAAACAGTAGTAAAATTTGAGCTGAGAGAAATTGAATACAAGTACATGAGTTAATCAAGGACAATTGACTACATACCAGGAACATCAGTACACTATCGCCCATCATCATCATAAAGCATCAAAATATAATTGACCTATTATCGCTTGCTAGCCTATGCATGAAAAAAAAATAGAGTTCACATCACTATGACGATTCAATAAGACATTTGCTCATTGTTTCCAAAAAACTTCCTCTTGTGCTAACAACACACCCAACTCAGATTTGAGCCAAAGTAAGTCATCACCATTAGTCCCAGAATCTCACAATTGAGACAACCCATCTTTAATTTTTTTTAATTCTTCCCTAAAAGTTGCTCTCCAATGTTTCCTTCCAACGAGTAAGAGAAGTTGTGCAAGAAGTAAAATGATTAATAAGTGGATCCCTTAATCTAGTAAACCATGCTCCTTTAATAACTGAGAAGAAACCCAACTCACTGAGCCAACTATTTTCAAACAAACGATGGTTTTTGTGTAAAAAAAACTCTTTTGTCCCACCAATTTAATAAAAGAATGATATGATGTAGCATTGATGATATTATACATGTAACACCCAAAAATATAGGGATTTAATTGTAAAGAATGACCAAATAATTCAATAGGCTTGATGGTTGAGTTGTTAATGCACTTCCTAAAGGTCCTAGGGTCTATCAACTCCTCTCCCACTTCTTTACAGTTTATTTTCAACAACCAAGGATGAAAACCACATTAGAATATATATTAATTAGAGTAGAAACTAAACAAGAATGAACAGTAACCCAAATGATTAAGCAACACTCTTTCCTCCTTGCTTGCCCAAGTTCAGGTTACACCTTCCTTTCATATTCTTTTAATTTCGGTAGAAAAGAGGAAATTACCATACAGCTCCCTAAGATTTCCAAACTCTAAGTATTTACTCCAATATTTCCTAATTAGACATAGACTTTAATTTCTTTCCAACCCTAAACAGGATTTTTTTCTCTCTTCTCTTTACATTATTATTTTTCTCTTATTTTCCCTTTTCGTTTATCAAACTTTACATCTTTTAGCTGAGAATTATTTTGCTATCTTGACTCAAAATTGATTTCTGTTAACTCATTTTCTTCATCAGTTTCATAAATTTTCACAATCATATCCCGTATTTTTATCAAAAGTTTTGACCCGATTTAGGTACCCTAGACCAGATATGAATGAAAGAGACGTTTCTCGAGATCCCAAAGACAGGTGTGTGTGTGTGTGTTCTTTTACAAGTGATTTGGAACAAACAGTGCTTATAATTAAGGCCATACGGGTGTGTGGACCAATCGTGTGGGCCACATGGCCCTTCACACGGCCATGTCCCTTTGAAACCCTAGATTTTTTTATTCTCACAAGACCTAAGACCTTCTACACAGTTTGCCACACGGTCATTTTAAAAATACCACATGGCCACAGTCTGTCACACGACCTAGCCACATGGTCGTGTACCTCATCTACACGGTCCAAGGCTTTCCATATGGTCTAATCACACGGCAGTGTGTCCCCTGTTTTCCAAATTTTACAGTTTTGCCCCTATTTTTGGATTTGACAAATTTGCCTCTATTTTTTAGATTTTATAATTTTGCCCAAAATTTTATATTTTGTCCAATTTAGTACCTAATTGGGTCCCAAATTGTTTTTAGTTTTTTATTTGTTCAATTAAGCCCTTGATAATATGATTAATTCTAGAATTCATGATCTAATTAATTAAACTATTAATATTATGTATATGTATGATATGTTCAATTTAGTTCTGTATATGCCCGAATTGTCTTTATATTTTTATGTGCTAAAATTAGTCCATGATATTGTGTTAATCTAGAAATTCGATTTAATAATTGAAGTGTTATGGCTATATAGTATGTGAAGTGTATATTACATGCTATTGGCATTATGAAATAAATAATCATTAGTGTTAATGTTAACACCACCCTATTGAGATACTTGTTAAAGCATGTTAATTGCTAGTGATGAATTGAATACATGTTAAGCATAAGTACTGCTAATGTTGGTTTATTCTATTAGAAAATGTGTCATATTGCATTGTATTGGGTGGGATGATACTTACAGAGGAAGAATGGTAGTTTAATATGCAAACAATGTGGTTCGATTATTAACCAAGTAGCAGTTTGTTTAATTTACAAATATGTTATGCACTCACAACAAGTGGCAGTAATTACAAACAATGTGGTTAGATTATGAACCAAGCAACAGTTTATTTAATCTGCAAATATTTTGTGCACTCACAACAAGTGGTAGTAACTTAAAATATATGTTGTTCGATCATGAACCAAGTGGCAGTTTGTTTAATCTACAAATATGTTGTGCACCCACAACAAGTGGCAATAACTGCAAATAAGCAGTGGTTTATCCACAACTAGGAGTTATAAGGTTGGATGAGTTATGGAAACTCATAGTGTGGTGTATAATGGAAGGGTAGGACCTTTTCTGTTAAACTGAAATTGTATGGAATTTATAAAGCATGTGCATACAAACTAGATATTCTGAAATAGCTATTATGAATTCTGAGATTCTATTGATGGTTAATCTGGAAAAAAATCGATACTCTGATTGTTAGTTATCTGCAATTATTCTATGCGTTATTATTTAGTATAATTTGTTGACTGTTTGCACTGGTTTTGCTTGTGATAGAACTCATACTGAGCTTTATAGTTCACTCCCTTTTAAATTTTCATCTTTTCAGATAACCCACCAGGTTAGGACGCGGGCACGGCATTCGGAAGGGATCAACTTGGATATGTTTTTCTATATAAATATTTTAGATTGATTATTTGATAATTTATTATTCAAATATTGTATAGATTTGTTTTTGACCTGTGACATGAGACTTAGGTTTTGATTTTATTTAGCATGCATGACATTTGACTTAATTTAAGACATGGTTTTAATTAATTAAGCATGAAATATAGTTTTAATAAAAACTAATTAAAAAATCACTTTTCTCTTGCTAGATTGTAATTAAGAATCATGAATAATAAATAAATGAAAAATTAACAAATTTTTCAAAAATAGTCACCTTTATAAGAATAAGGTTAAAATTAATTGGATTTTGTTAACTTGCTAGTTTTTCTAAAAATAGGCTAAGTTTTCTTCTAAGATAAAAAAATGTTTTAAAATGACTGATTTATAAACTCCGATCATACTAGGACATCTCGGTGGCTGATGTAATCCCCCAAATTCGGGTCTAACATCTAAATAATGAGTCTCTCAATAACTAAATAATGAGTCTCTCAACCCCACTCCCAACTAAACTGAAACTCAATAAAAGACACTTCAAAAAGATGACAATCAGAAATACAATCCCGGAAGCCCTCATACCAAGAAAAATTAATTTGCGTCTCCTTTTGTGCCTCATTTTTTTTATCATTAATAGACAAAAGATTGTTAAAATCACCAAAATACTTCCAAGGAAGAGAACTAAGAGAAGCTAAGTGTCTAAGCAACTCCCACAATACTCATTTCCCGTTTGAATCCAAATAGCCATGAAACCGCGCAAGTCTCCACTGAAAGTCATCATCTGATGTAATACAAGTATTAATATAGTTTTGTGAAAACCTGAAAACATTAACATTAAGAAAGAATTCCACAAAAATTTTAAACCTCTATTCCAACTTAAAAGGCCCACACACATACAAGATTAAAAATGTAAAGCAATACATAATTCTTTAATTTTATTTGAATGAATAAGAGTCTTTGATAGAAATAAGATAATGGTTTTATTCATCAAACAAGCTTCCTAAAAGAAAACACTACATGGGGATTACCCAGGCCCCGATAGTTCCAAGAAATATAATTCATGGCTTTCAGCGGGCTTCATCTACGAGATTGACTGATACATTTAACTAAGTTACACTTGCACTACTCAAGTCAGTAGCATTTTAGGCTGTAACACCCATCCCGTGACTCAGATTAGTCAAAATCAATTCTTATCTATGCTATTTTTTCTTACATTCTACTTCCATAATCACATCCTTATTAGTTTTCCATTAATAGCAACGGGCTCGCCCTCTTACCCATTAGGAACCGGTAACCCAATAGTAGATACGGCCTGGACAATAGGACGCATATGATCTGTTCGTCCTTGGCAAAAAAATCATTTTATTAGGATATTCAATGCCTTGATTCGTAACGCCCAAAAATATGAATTTTTGATTTGTTTTATTATGTCGTTAATAAGCGTCTAATTTAGTGGTTAAGTGTTTTGTGTGTGTTTGAGGTCTTGGGTTCATGTTTCACTTTTGGAAATTTTGTTATTTTTGTTCCTAGCCTTATCCTTAATTGTTTGGCTTAAATAATGAGCTTGCTGGTTCAAGTAGTAAGGTGTTAGCTTGCCCTAAGATCTTGTGTTCGAATCTCTGCATGAGCAAATGGCAATAATTTTTACTTCTCTGTGTGCATGCTGGTTGTGTAGTAGAGGTTTGGTGGAATTAAAATTATGTAGTGGTTGGATGAGGATTAGTGTGTCAGATTTTGTGGTATTTGGTTGTTAGTGAGGGTAGTGCGGAGTTTAGATCATTTTTTAAATTTTCATTTTCATTTTAATTTGTTTTGTTTCCCAAAAATCCCTTCTTTCCCCACATTCTTTTTCTTTTTCTCTGCAATTTCCTTTTTGATGTTTTTCTTTTGGTTCCTTCCCTTTTTTCTTCTTTCTTTATTTTGTCCACAAATTGTTTGTTTGAATCGCTACGGTTTAGATTTCCTTTATTTCTCTGTTCGGCTTGGTAAGTAGGGCTTTGCTCATTTCTATTTTCTTGATTTTTTAAGTTGTTTGGTTTAGGGGTTTTTGGAGAGGCAAAGTTGTGATGTGGTTTAGGAATTTGATTTCTGTGAATGTATTATTTAGGAGAAGATTAAGAATCATTGGGTTTTCCTCTAACGACTTAACTCGTGTATGTGGCTGTTCATTCTATGGTAAGGGGTTATTATGTTTCTGAATTTATTTAAGTGGTCCATTGGTTTTGATCTAGGAAGTAATTGAGAGTGTGTATTTTTAATTTACTCATGTACGTCGTTAATTTGGATTTTAATTGATGCATGTAGGTTTGGAAAGTCTTGAGGGTGTTTGCATATTAGAATTAGTCAAGGTGTGTAACGAGAAACCTGAAAAATAGTGAACGACGAAAGCAAAAATTGGGCACTGTTGATGACACACGGTCATGTGCTAGGTTGTGTGGTAGGCCGTGTGATAAACCGTGAGCTGGGCCCTGTGCGGCACAGGATCTGGGCTATTTTGGGCCGTGTGGACAACACGTGCGTGTGTGGACCATGTGCCAGGCAATTTGCGCCACATAGGCTGGGTTATTTGGGCAGTGTGGGCCACATAGGCGTGTGAGCCCAAAATTTAAGATTTCTTCCTAGGGTTGTACACGTCGTCCCGATCGATCGTGGGCCTTCCGTAGGGCAAGTATGAAACTAAACATATTATAAGACATGAAATTTGGACTTTTGGTGATACAAATTCTGCTATCCGTAGGAATAATGGAAACGTTAAATGACTAATAAATCTAAATACGTATAATAAGTATGTGGTTCGTATTTGTTATGTTATGCGTGTAAAGCTTTGTCATGTTTAATTTTTGCTCTGAATATGTAAAATATTTTCTGTACTCTATATCTGCATCTAGGTTGGGTTGTAAATAACATGTGGACGAAGTTATTCTGTAAAAGGCGGTAAATCACCTATTGATTTACAGCTCAGCTGCAACTATTCTGTAAACTGTCCTATGGACATTAAGTGGTTTGTAGGGATGAATAGGAGTTTTATACCCATATGGTGTGTTAGGATGGACGAGTTGGTGTGTAGTAACTGGGGGTAGGATTATGTGTTGTATTTGCTCTGCTCTACAATAAATCTGTTTCTGATAGATCTGTCATATATGTATTTTACTGTGTTAAGTTTATCGTTATACACTGAGTTTCAAAACTTACTCTTGGTTTAACTGATATTTTCAGGTAATCCTCAGACTTAGGTGGGTCGGTACAACGGGAGCTCGGTTATAATAGTATTTTGATTCTTTAACTATTTTAAATTAGATTAAGTGTTTTGTAAATTTGGACTATTTGGACATTTTGGGACTGTCTCGGTTTTGGATTTATTCTGGATTATTGCATGACAATTGATAAAAATGATTTACCAAAAATGATTATTTTCCTGCAACCAACTATTTTTGAGAAAACAAACATGGTTTTCCAAAATATAATGATCTAAGAATTTCCACTGCAAAGTATTCGACTTAATTAGAAAATGTAAACAAACATATTTTTTAATTAAGTAATTATGTTAAACACATTTTCTAATGGAACGGGCTTTTAAGTGACAAAAGTTCACGATGTTTTTCAAATACACAAAAGTCGAATTTACAACTGTGTTTCGTAGTATCTCCAAACCTAGCCATAATGTCCAGGCTAGGTTTGGGGTGCTGCATTTAGTGGTATCAGAGTCAGGTTACAAAACTTGGGCTGCGAAAATTTTAGGTTCGAAATTGTATTTGTAAAAATTGTTTTTCTAGGTAAAGCTTATTTGTGAATGAATCTAAAAAGTAAGTTTATAGAATATCGAGTCTACGACGCCAATCCTGTAAGTACTTCTGACTTAGAAATACTTTAGTTTAGAAAACTCCAAAACAATTAAAACTAAATTAAGATAGTTAGAGACTAAAAAAATTCTGAGATTTTTGAAATTTTATCTGACAGCTATTTTGAATATAAAATATCTGTTAATAAATACTAAAATTGATGCATAAAATTCGTCATGGCTATGGTACTCGTGGGCGCGGCAAGCGCCATAGAAAGGCTTGGGCTGAGTCATCCTCGATGGTTAGTATGCCAAATCTGGAGACGAGTGAGACACCAGCTACATCTACTACTGAGACCGGGTCTCAAAGTCGCTCAGCTGGGGACAACGCATTGTCTTAAGCCATGCTTAGAGTGTTGGAGAGGGTCGTTGGGCCCCATTCTGGTTCTAGGAACCGTGGGTCGGTAATTAAACAACTCCGATCCAATGGCGGTGAGTTGTTTAGGGGCGTCACTAGAGTCGCCCCGACTGTGGCCGAATATTGGTTAGAGGTCATCGAGAGGATCATGAATGACGTTGACTGCACCCTTGAGCAAAAACTGAAGGGTGCAGTATCTCTACTTCGTGATGAGGTGTATTAGTTGGGATCAGGTTAAGAGTGCCTTCTAGAGTAAATATGTGGGGGTAAGTTATGTGGATGCTCTTAGATACAAGTTTTTAAACCTTACCCTTCCAAGGGGATAGAACTATGGCCGAGTATAAGGCTGAATTTCTCAGACTGAACCGTTATGCTTGTGGGGTGGTGCCAACTGAGTATGGGAAGTGTATTCACTGCAAGGAAGAATTAAGGGATAGTTTGAGGGTTCTGATAGCTCCATGAAGGGAGCAAAAATTTTCTATCTTGGTGGACAAGGTGAAGATCGCTGAGGAGGTTAAGCGCGTTGAGCGCGAAAATAGGGAGCGTGAAAGGGGTAAGAATTAGAGGGATTCAGAGCCCTCTAGTTCTATTCAGAGGCCTAAGAAACGACTCAGATCTTATGGGCTTTCGAGAGTTGGGGTACCAGTTGTTCCTACTGTAGCTCAACCGCGTGAGGATTGTGGTAGACGTCATCCAGACAAATGTTGGAAGAGGTTAAGAGCGTGTCTATAATGTGGGTCGATGGAGCACCGTATCAGGGATTGCCCATAGCATTTTGATCAGATGCAAGCTCTAGTTCTTGGATTTGTTCAGCATCAGTGGGCATTTTAGCAATCGCCTAAGGTTCGTAGTCCGCCAAGGGTTGTAATGGTATGGGTAAGGGTCAGAGAGCACAGGGTAGAGGTGCTAATCAGACTAAGGCGAGGTAGCCTACATTGGTTTATGCTGCTAGACGTTGTGATGACATAGGCGCCGCAGATGTTATCGTTAGTACGTTCTTTATTCATACCGCCCTTTATTTTGCACTAATAGATACAGGGTCAACACATTCTTACGTAGCTAACTCTATTTCTATAACCTTAGAGATTTTGGTTGTGAGCACTTCTGGAGAGATTACTATACTTAATCCATTAGGTCAATCCGTTTGGGTTAATAGACTATTTAGGAATGTATCGTTGGAGATACAAAGAGTTGTGTTTCTGGCTAATTTGATGGAGCTACCATTTGGGGAACTTGATCTGTTTTTGAGGATTGACTGTCTCATGGAGCATCGGGTATTTCTGAGATCTAAGAGTGATGTGGAGATGGTTATGATCAGTAAAAGCCAAAATTGGGCACTGTCGATACCATACGACCGTGTGCTAGACCGTCTGTGACACACGGTCTGTGCTATTTTGGTTCGTGTGGGCCACACGGGTGTGTGTAGGCTGTGTGCTAGGCCGTGTGGGCCCAAAATTCAAGATATTTTTCTAGGGCCATACATATCATCCCGAATGACCATGGGACTAACGTAGGTTCGATACAAATTTTGCTATCCGTAAGAATAATGAAAACGTTAAATTAGTAATAAATTAAATATGTATGATAAGTATGTGATTCGTATTTTTTATGTTATGCATGTAAAGTTATGTCACGTTTAATTTTTTCTCTGAATATGTATGATATTTTCTGTAATCTGTATATGCATCTAGGTTGGGTTGTAAATAACATGTGAAGGAAGCTATTCTGTAAAAAAGGTGGTAAATTGCCTATTAATCTGGCAACTCAACTGCAACTATTCTGTAAACTGTCTTATGGACACTAAGTGCTATGTAGGGATGGATGGGCGTTTTATACCCATATAGTGTGTTGGAATGGACAGAGTTGGTGTATATCAGCTAGGGGTAGGACTATGTGTTGTAACTGCTCTGCTCTGCAATAAAATTGTTTCTGATAGTTCTGTCTGATATGTATTTTACTGTGTTAAGTTTATCATTATACACTGAGTTTCAAAACTTACTCTTAGTTTAACTGATATTTTCAGGTAATCCTCAGACTTAGGCAGGTCAGTGCGGCATGAACTCGATTAATTATAGTATTTCGATTCTTTAACTATTTTAAATTGGATTAAGTGTTTTTTAAAATTTGGACTGTTTGGACATTTTGAGATCGTCTCAGTTTTGGATTTATTCTGGATTATTGTATGACAATTGATAAAATGATTTACCGAAAATGATTATTTTCTTGCAACCAACTGTTTTTGAGAAAACAAACATAGTTTTCAAAAATATGATGATTTGAGAATTTCCACTGCGAAGTATTCGATTTAGTTGGAAATGTAAACAAACATCGTTTTTAATTAAGTAATCATGTCAAACACGTTTTCTAATGAAACGGGCTTTTAAGTAACAAAAGTTCACAATATTTTTCAAATAAATAAAAGTCAGATTTACAATTGTATTTCATAGCATCTCTAGATCTAGCCATAGCATCTAGGTCAGGTTTGGGGTGTTACATACCTAATCAATTCCAGATTTGTCACTTAAAATTATCTTAGTTCCTTCCATCATGCCTCCATTACACTGATTGTGACTTATTCCTTCGCAGCACATTTGTTTGGAAGTTTTCTGACCAAACCTAAACCAACACATCCTTAAACGCATCGAGTAATTTCCCACCATTACCATCATTGTGATCAAGGATAACAAGTAACAAACAAGAGGAATTTGTTCATAAGTAAAACTATCCTAAAAAAATATCATTGCTTTTTGAAGCTTATTCTTTTGCATTAACATTTGACGGATATCCAACCAAACACAAATTCTAATGAAATTATTCGATACATTTCATCCGCTATTGACATTGTATTTCCAAAAAGAGCCCATAATATTACCAAGATGCTTAACTAAGGTTTCAGATGCAAGCCCGGGTAAGAGGTCATGTACTTTAATCCAGAAATCAGCTTGGAGAAAATTAGCATACTTCGGATTCTCACATTGAATCAACTTGTGATCTAAAAGAAGGTGTAACACCTTAAAATTTGGGGTTAGAAGTTTTGAGGTTTGTAGTAAGGATCAGTGAGTAGGTTGGGAAGTTGAGTTTCTTTTCACGTTTTAATGTCAAAATGGGCCTGTTGGTTTGGTGGTAGAGTGTGTTGCTAGTTTGCCTTGGTCTTGTGTTCAAATCTTGTTGTGAGAAAAGAGGAAGTTTTGTTCTAATTTTATTCTTTTTGAATTAACTTATTTTTTATTTATTTTATTTTATTTTATTTATATTTTTGTTTTAAAAAAATAGAGAGAAGAAAAACCAAAATTTTTTACCCACGTTACTCTGTTCTTTTGCCCTCTCTTGTACGTCAATTTCTTTTTTATTTTTTTCCTCTTTTTCCATTTTCGATTTTTGGTTGATTTTTTTGGCCATTACGTTTTCGTTCTCCAAATTAATTATGGGCTTTATCGTCGTCATTGTTGACTGATTCTCCTCATGTGTTCTATTTGATTGGTTTCGAAATTGGGTAAGTTTTGTCTTTTGAATTAATGGAAGAATTGCTTCTGTTTCTATTTTTTGTGTAATTGAAAGTCTTATTGTCTAAGTTTTTTATGTGAATTTGAGGTTTCAAACAGTTTAGTGAAAGCGAGTTGATTAGTTCTTGGTGCCGAGGTTTCGATTTAAGGTGTGTATTCTAAAACTATTCAATATCAGTATTGAATTGCATGCTATTCGGTATATTTTGGTATATTTTAGAGTTAACAAGGGTCGGGGACCGTTTCGGTAGGAAAAACACGATTTGTAGCATGTTTTGGTGTGGTTTTGTGGCCACACAGGTGGCCACGCGAGCATGTGTCCCACACAAGCAGTCCACGCGGCCATGTGCAATTGGGAAATTAGGGTTTTCGATGATTATTAGTGCCACACGGCCGTGTGGCTACTGTTTGGAGATTTTTTTATTGCACACAGGCATGTCCCTTAGCCACATGAATGTGTGAGATTTCTACATGGCTATGTTTGCTCTGCATCTTATTTTGGCGATTTTGGACAGTGAGTTACATGGGATGCTCACACGGCCATATAACTCAGTCACACGGGCGTGTGCAGTTCACACACGGGCGTGTAAACCACCATACGGGTGTGTAGACCTCCACACAACCTAGGCACTTTCACACGGTTAGGCACACGGCCATGTGGCCCTATTTCACAAATTTTTGCTCGAAGTCATAAATTGACCCATTTTATGTATCCGTGTATCCGACTCTCGGTTAGAGCTCTGTAAATGTGTTGGACTCTATTTTCATCTTAGATTTGTATGTGTATTTACAAGTGTAGGGTGTATGTCACATGCATTAAGGTGATGTGATAAATGAATATGAGGTAATTCTGCTACGTTATTTATTAATTGCATACAAGTGATATTGACTCTGAAATTAGCCCACTGATTATGTAGTCTGTTCTGCGAGTCTGTTAGCATATTGAGTGCACTCTAGCATTTGCATCGAAATTTGGGATTTTGGTTTTGAAGAGAAGGAAGACTATTCTGGGCAGTTAAACTGCACAATAATTTGATAGCGGTATGTTCGTAAGATACATATGTCAGCTCAGCTGCATATTATTATTGAGTGGCTTAGTTCCACCATACGTGGTGTATAGGGTGGATGGACCTAACATGGTCCTATGTGGTGTGCAGGGTGGTCGAAGTGGTGTTCAGTTGGTTGGGTAGGATTTTAATATATTGCATTCATTTCACATTCAGTTATAAGTCTGTCTGTATGATTGTGGAAATAATTACAATAATTTGAATAGTTCGACGTATTTCTGTACTGGTGTGATTGGAATAATAACTCTATGTTTCATTTGTTATTGGATCATTCGTATGACTAACTATTTGATATAAGTTGTTCGTACTCTATCTGTGTACACGTATCGGAGTTGCTCACTTCGCTACTTTTTATTTTGATTTCAGACTCACATTGAGCTTGTGTAGCTCACACCCTTAGTGTTTCTTTCTTTCATGTATTTCGCGAGACTAAGCTATGAACTAGGCACATCGGAGGTCTCAGAAAGTTTGATTTGGGTTATTTAAAATTTTCATAAGTTTTTATACGGTTGGTTTCAAGTCGATTGTAAAACGGTTATATAAATTGTGGTACAAATTTTTATGCTGGACTTTTGTAAAGTGTTATTTGAGCTGAACTTTAGAAACTGTGGATTTTATTTCTAAATGTTTTGATGCCGGTTTAACATTGCTTCAAACATAGCTAAGTTTTATATAGTTTTCTTAAGTTGAAATGAATAAAAGGGTTTTCTTGGTTTGAATTAATGTTTTTGTTTCTACCACTTTTGGTGGCTAATGTAACCTCCGGAATTCGGTCTAAACTTCTAGGCCGGGTTTTCGGGTGTTACAGAAAGCAATTGTTAAATGACCACAAGTCACCAAAAATCATCTTCTTAAGATCAACAACAAGATAAAATTAAATCAAGTACAAGTCATTCCCCCCAATATGTTTAATATTAGCACCCTGGATTGCCCTCCATAACGATAATAAAGTTCTTTCCATAGCCGCAAAATTAGTAGCCCTTTCCAAGAATTTCCCGACAAGACATAAGTCATAGTCACTGTCAATCGAGATGAGATCTTCAAATCCAACAATCAATTCTGGGTTTTTTTCATAACTGGCTCAAATAAATTGATTATTTACGAAAATAATCCAGGTGCAAAATCTTGTATGAAAATTTCTTGTTTTCTACTGTGCATGTTGGTGTCAACCATCTCATCGCTTGATGATTGCCCGATCTATAGAAATTATTTTTTTTGTGTTGGCATTGTGTTCGCCAGCATCAATATGTATTTTGTTTTCAAATACACTTAAAAAATATGGGTATTCCGGGATTGAAAAAAAAAAGAAAAAAAGTTTAATAAGTGTAGTCATTCTCGCTACCAGCATCAGTTCAAATTTAAAAAAAAACTTATTTATTTACTTTATTGATGTTAGCATTCTCTTTGCCAGCGCCGGTATGGTTTTTGAACTTTTTTTTTGTCAGCATGCTCTAATTGCCAAAACCAATGAAAAGAAGAGAGGGAAAGAGGAAGCTAAGGAATTGAAGATGAAGTCTTTTAATTAAATTGTGGTGCATCAATTAAATTGCATGAGTAATTACAATAAAATGATAACAATAATTGTGGTGCATCAATTAAATTGCATGGGTAATTACAATAAAGTGATAACAAGAATAGACTTGTTTTAAAATTAAAAGTAATTGTGATGCATCGATTAAATTGCATGAGTAATTACAATAAAATGGTAATAGTAATTATGGTGCATCAATTAAATTGCACAGGTAATTACAATAAAATGATAACAGCAATTGATCGTTTTTAAAATTAACAACAATTGTGGTGCATCAATTAAATTGCATGATTAATTATCACAAAAATTAATTAATGGAAAATATTTTAATTAATGCAAAATTGTGGTGAAAAATCTTGTAAGTTTATTTAATGCAGGATTGCATTAACATAGTATATATATTTTTAAACTCTTCAATTCCTTGTATTGAAGCAAAATCTTGTACGTTTATTTAGTTAATGCAAAATCTTTTAATTACAGTAATTAATTCCATTAATTAAGCTGTTGGAATGACAATTGAAAATTTTAAAAGTTTGAATTAATTAAATTGCATGGAAACCATTAATGGACTTAATGGTTTTTAACGCTTAAATGGTTTATTGCATGGAAATCATATTCAGCTTTTTACACTTTAAATGATTTTTTATATTAAAACCAATTGAGCTTTTTATCATATACAGCTTTTATTGCATGAATTAATGGTTTTTTTATGTTTAAATGGTTTTATTGTATGGAAACTTTTAAACTTTCCATGATTGTTTTGAACGTTTAAATGGTTTAATTGCATTAACTAATGGAATTTAATTACAATAAAATTTCATTTCAAACTCTTTAATTCCTTAAATTTTAATTCTCATTTATATATATATATATATATATATATATATATATCTATTTTAGAGAATAAAATATCTTTTATATTAAGTAATATACATTGAAACCATAAAAGTTAAATTTATCAACCCAATTTCTTTTTTTAAGAATAATTATTTGACTATCTCTTTTATTTTTATTTGTCCTTTCGTTTGAACATGTTAGTTTCTTATTTATTTGACAATTAATTAATCTTGTTACTATTATCATTAATTGTTATATTTCCTAAGTCTATATTGTTCTTACACCTTGCCTTATTCTCTTCCTTTCTCTTTTTTTTTTTCATTTTTTCTTAGCTTCCTCTCTTCTTTTCACCGGTCTTGAAAACTAGAGCATGCCAATTTTTTTTCAAGAACCACACCGGTGTCGAAAAAGAGAACTCCAACACCAAAAAAGCAAAAAAAAAGTAAAATTTCTTTTTTTTTTGTTTAAATTTGAATTGGTGCCAGCACCAAAAAAGGAAAAAATAATTTTTTTTAAAAACTTGAACCAGTGCCAGCAATGAGAGTGCTAGAACCTATTAGAATATTTTCTTTTTTTAATCCTGGAATACCAAGTGTATTTGAAAAAATACATACCAATGTCGGCACAAAAAATCACTTTTTATAGACTAGGTAATCATTAGGGGATGATGGAGGGTGGTGCCAATATCAATGGGCTAGAACTTTAGTCTCACAATCTGTGACAATTGGTATCAGAGCTTAGGATCAAAGGCACCATTGAAAGATATCGAAAGAAGTTGTTGATCAGAGTGAACCAGTGGAGACCCATGGGAGGGCTAGGAAAGCTAGTTGTTCGAGGGACATATTGCTATCTTTGGAAGGATGGATAGTCACACTCAAAGAGTCTATAGGAGTCGTTAAGAAGAGGCTCGGTGAAGTCGAGGAGGACTCATCTATGGGTTGCAATCATTGAACAAGCAAATCAGGGATTATGTATGGGAGTCTTTTCGTTTCGCTGAGAACAAGTTGACCAATAGGGATGATGCCCTTGAAGTTATGATGACGGCCTTGAAAGAGGAGATTGTGGAGCTCAAGGGTGAACTCACAATCTATAAGGTTGCTTTGGGCAATGGAGGGTTACCTATTGAACCTAAGCTCAAAGAATTTAAGGGGACAAGGTCTGCGAGAGATGTGGACAATTTCCTATGGGGAATGGAGCAATTCTTCCGTGCCAATGGCATCATGTACGATGCCACTAAGGTAAATATTGCTGATATATATTTTACTGATGTTGCTTTGTTGTGGTAGCAGTGTAGGTCTACAGGTGTGAGACATGGTGGGACCGAAATTGAGACTTGGAAGGAGTTCCAAACTAAGTTCAAAACACTGCCTTACCTAGAGTATGCCGAGGACGAGGCTCGGGCAAAGTTACGCTGGCTTATAAAACAAGGCACAGTGAGGGAGTATGTTTAGGACTTCAGTGAACTCATGCTTTATATCTTAGATATAGGCGAGAAAGAAACGTTCTTTTCCTTTATGGATAGATTGAAGTCATGGGTGAAGCAAGAGTTGCAATGCCGAGGAGTTCAAGAACTTATTAAGGTCATGTTTGTAGCAGAATCATTTGTCGAGCTTGGTGTAAAAAAACACAAGCTTGAGTCTTCCAAGCCCAAATTCAAACTAAGGGGAAATGATGGGGGAGACAAAGACAAGCCCATAAAGAATGGAGATGGTAAGGCTCAAAAGCCGTGAGATAAGAGAAAGATGAGGCCTTTAAGTTACTTCCATTATGATGGTTCGCATATGATCAAGGACTATTCAAAGAAGGTCGCACTTTCTGCCATGGAAAGGAATGATAAGGTAGATAAGGCGACCAAAAATCTTAATTTGATATTGGCAGGTATTGAATACAAGACGAGTCGTGAGATAATATTTTTGGACATCACGATGGTAGGTAGAAGATTGAATGTGCTTGTTGACACAGGTGTGTCAAATTTGTTCATGTCCAAATAGGTTGCTTATGACCTTGGGCTCAAAATTGAGAAGGAATCAGGTTAGGTCAAAATGGTCAATTCAAAAAGCGTTGAGATAGAGGGTGTGACGAAGGGAGTTGAGCTCCAACTTGGCGAATGGACCGGTAAATACACCATTAAGGTAATACCACTTGATGAATTTAACTTTTTTGTTGGATTAAGTTTTCTTGATTGGATTAATGTATGTATTTTTCCTTCTGGCAATTACATGGTAATATCGGATCCAAACCATCAATGTATGGTGCAAATGAAAAGGAAAAGAGGTATGGAAAGAAAAACACTGTCAGCGAACCAATTTGCCAAAAGATTCTGTAAATAGGAAGCCTCTTATTTAGCCACATTAAAGGCTCAGGAAGTCTTTAAGTTCGTTGATGAGATTTTGAAAAAAGTGGGCCAATTATTGTAGTCTTTTTGGGATGTGATGTTTGCTGAGTTGCTCAAGAAATTACTACTAAAGAGGGAGGTGGATCATAGGATCGAGTTAGGGTCCAATATGGAGCTGCCAACGAGGGCCCTATATTGTATGTCTCCATCATAATTAGAAGAGTTGCGAAAATAATTGAACGAGATTTTATATGCGGGATTTATTAGACCATCTAAACCTTCGTTAGATGCGCAAGAGTTGTTTCAAAAAAAACACGATGGGTTGTTGAGGATGTACATCGATTACTGAGCCTTAAACAAAATCACTATGAAGAACAGGTACCCAATCCCCCTTATTGTTGATTTGTTTAATCAGCTTGGTAGTGTGAGATGGTTTACCAAGTTAGATTTGAGATCGAGGTGCCATCAAGTTCAAATAGCCGAAAGGGACAAGCCAAAGATAGTTTGCGTAACATAATATGGTTTGTATAAGTTCCTTATGATGCCTTTCGAGCTAACGAATGTTCCAACCACATTTTACACTTTTATGAATAAGGTACTCCAACCCTTTCTAGTTCATTTTATGGTTGTTTATCTTGACGATGTTATGGTGTATAGTAAGTTGTTTGAGGAGCATGTTGAACATTTGAGGAAGGTGTTCCGAACCTGGTAGGAAAGTGAGTTATATTTCGAGGAAGAGAAGTGTTCATTCACCTAACGTGAGATACCATTTTTAGGCCACGCTATGGGAAATGGCAAGATCCGAATGGATGAAAGAAAAATTCGGTCCATTGTTGATTGGGAGCCACCAACCAAGGTGACAGAATTGAGATCTTTCCTTAGGTTGGAAAACTATTGCTGATGCTTCATCAAAGGCTACTCCAAAATCATCGCACCCTTGACAAACTTGTTGGAAAAGGGTAAGGTATGAGATTGGGATCCTCAATGTGAGAAGGTTTTTAACCAAGTGAAGCAAGTGATGATGAGAGAGCCCGTACTTACTTTGTCGGATTATTCGAAGTCATACGAGGTACGCACTGATGCATCAAATTATGCAATTAAGGAGTACTAATGCAAGATAGGAAGGAGAGTCAAAAGAGGAGATGATACGGTCCAAGAAGAGGAGATGGTACGGCCCGTACTAATACTTTCGAGAGTCAAAAGCTTAATGAGATAGAAAGGAGAGATACGATCCAAGAAGAGGAGATGATCGTTGTGGTGCTTTACTTCCGTACATGGAGGCATTATTTACTGGGTTCCAATTTCGTATTCTTTACCGATAATGTTGTAAGTAGTTATTTTCTAACCCATAAAAATTTGTCTCTAAAACAACTCATTAGTAGGTTTTCCTATTAGCTTTTGATTTTACGATGGAGTATAAGCCGAGGAGTGCCAACATTATGGTTGATGCACTTAGCCAAAAGATGGAGTTTGTGACAATTAACCAACCTGATAGCTCTACTAGAGCACATTCGAGAGGGATTTTCTCATGATCCCACAACCAAAAACTTGACTGAGCTTCCAAAGGTGAGGAAAACGAGGAGATTTTGGCTTAAGGGAGAGTTGTTATACACTCATGGGCATTGCCTTTATGTGCCTCAATATACTCATGAATGAGTGTCATGACTCGAGGTGGGTTGGCCATCTAGGAATGCACAGCACTTTGGTCCTTTTGAAGGATCGTTACTATTGGCATCACATAGGGGGTGGTGTGGAGACCCATGTGAGAACTTGTCTTGTGTGCCAACAAGATAAAGTAAAACTAAAGACTTTGGTCGGATTGCTACAACCATTGCCCATTCCAGAACCATGGAAGAGTGTATCCATACATTTTATTGTTTGTTTGCCTAAGTCTAATGGGTTTGCAAGCATTTTTGTTGTGGTGGACAAGTTTTCAAAGTATGGAACATTTATTCCAGCAACCAAAGAGTGCCCTGCTGAGGAAGCAGCTTGTTTGTTCCTTAGACATGTGGTGAAATATTAAGAAGTGCCATAGTTTATCATTAGTGATCGAGACAAGTCATTCACAAGCTGATTCTAGACGGAGTTGTTTAAGTTGATGGGCTCAGACTTGAACTTTTTCACTAACATGCATCTCCAAACCAATAGGCAAACCAAATGAGTGAATGTGTTGTTGGAGATGTATCTTCAGCACTATGTGAATGCCACACAAAGAGACTGGCCAAAGTTGTTAGATGTGGCCTAATTTTTATATAACTTGCAGCAAAGTTGGGCCACAAATTAAAGCCCATCCGAGATAGTGACGGGTTAGCAGCCACTCACACCCAATGACTCACACCTAATGTTGTTGTAACTCGTTATATAGGACCAAATCCAGAAGCTTATCGATTTGTGAAAGATTGGCAAGAGAAAAATGACTTAGCCAGATCTTGTCTACCAAATGCGAGTAAGCACAACAAGAAATGGGCGAATCAGAATTGAAGGAATGTGTAATTTTTGGTTGGTGATTCCTTGTTAAACTACACTTGATTTTACAACATAATGGCTTGCACAAGGGGCTTGTATGACGGTATGAGGGACCCTTTTGAGTTTCGAAGAGAGTAGGCAAGGTGGCCTACAAGCTTGAGTTACTGGCAAACCTCAAAGGCCACATTGTGTTTCATGTGAGTATGCTTAATCCATTCCATGAGTTTTTCTGTGAGGATCAAGATGATCCAAATCGAGGCAAGTTTGAACGAGTACCAATGGGGGAAAAGGTCTCCTACAACCGTGAGGTTGAAAGCATCCGAGCATATCGTGTGATCAGATGAAAGTACTATCAGTCATGACATGAATACTTAATTCGATAGAAGGGACTTCTCGACAGTGAAGCAAGTTGGGAACCTACCGAGGCCTTATGGCAGCTCTAAGGCAAGATAGACTAGTTTCAGGCGGAGGACACTACAAAGGCGTCACTAGCACAGGTGAGGGAGAATGTCATGGGTTGCGCATAGTAGCCTGCAACCATGGCACATTTGTGTGATTCATAATGTTCAAGGGAGGTCATTTGGCCCAACTAGACTGACCCTTTGCTTGAAGAGATTGAAGGCCTATCTACAAAGCATGACAAATATAGAATATGATCTTCGAAGATATGCAATCTTAGATATGATATGTAAGCTTAGAAGATATGATTCTGTAATCTTAGGGATTTGATTTGTAGATAGCTTTTAATCTTAACCATTGATGTTCTTTGATTTGTATCGTTGATTTTGAGGAGGCTCAACTATAAATAGAGGCCTCTCCCCCTCTTTCTAAATCATTTATTGAGTAATAGAATTCTTGAAAGTTCACTCAAACATTCTCTCTTGTGTTCTAGCTTTTCTGTGGCTTTGTTCATCTTTCAAGTTCTTTCAACTTTTGTGTTGCTTCTGCTTCGCTTTTCGTTGGTGCCTTGGAGGAATTATGTTTGAATCCTCAATTGTTGGGAGTTAGGTTGACTTAAGCCTTTTTGGAGCGAAGAAATTGCCTAAGGCCACATGGATTGCGAGACTAAAATTCTAGCCCAGTGACACTAGCGATGAGATGACCGACACCAATATGCACTATAAAAAGACAGACCATTTTTGTACAAAAATTTGCACCTAAGTTATGTTCATAAATAATTAATTTATTTGAATCAGTTATGAAAAAAGCCATCAATTTTGCTTCCTAATTTTCCTCTAGGGAAATATTTTGGACTTCCTACTCCATCACCAAAACAAAACTGAGAAACTAACAAAGACAAAAAAAATGTTGACAAACGTAAGACAAACGTGCACTTTGACCGAAAAACCTTACACTTTACAAAGGGAAAGGCAAGACCACTAGAGTAAAATTTTTATTGATTTAAACTTTTTTAAGAATATAAACATATAAATTATAATAAACATTATTTATTGTTAACTAAATATTATTATATTGCAAACAAAAATCTATTATTTATTTATTTCTGTATTGTATAAAAATTACAATATATAATTTTAAAATTTTAAAATATACATACACTTTATATGCTATATTAACATATTTTTATGTTGTTAAGAAACATTAAAGAACACATTAAAGTAGTTAATATTAAATAACAGAATTTTGTAATTTTTAAATATAAAAAATGGTTAAAATTTCCTTAAATATAAAGTATTAATAACGTTCTCTCTAAAATTTTAAAAAATTATGTATAATATTTAAATTAATTATACTAATTTTAAAATTAAGCACATTTCATTATTGTTATATAAGGTAATAACTATTTAAAGAAAGTATTTAAATATTTAAATTAATTATACTAATTTAAAAATTAAACAACTGCAATAATGTTTATAGAAATTTAAAAGTATAAAATTAGCTAAAAGTGAAATTCTGGTTCTTTAACATCTTAGTTATTTCTTTTCTTCAACATATTGATTCTAAGTTTCTACAATTAATACTGTTAATCTTTTACTTTGTCTCAATTTTATTTTATTTCGTTTTATATTACAACTTGGATTTTTATTATGAAATATTGAGTGGAAAGCCATATTATATCAGTAAGAAATATATTAAATTTTTTTCAAATGTTAATTGTTGCATGTTATATTTTGAAATGTTTATATAAACAATTAAATCTATGCATCACTCAGATATAAAAACTAGATATTAGGAAATAAATATTTAATTATATTAACGGTTTTAAAATGTGGTGTCTAAATAAAATTAGAACAAGTTTCATTTTAAATCTATTGTTTATTAAAACTATTTCAATCTATTCTATTTTTCTATATTCTAATTTATTAACATTTTTGAAGGTGTGCTTTTCATAATATTACTAACATTTATATTATCTTTTTATGTCACGCTTTAAAATTTAGGGTTAATTGAAATAATTAACAAAGAAATTCAATAGGCTTAGACGTTAAGTAGTTAGTGTCTTTCTAGAGATTCTAGGTTTAAGCTTTACTCCTATTTTCTTTTCATATTATTTTCAGCAACCTTGGATAAAAACCACACCAAAATAAATACTATTTCTTATTAAGGATAAAACTTAATAATTATAAATAGGCTTAGGCCTAATGATTAAAACAATAGTCTCCTCCCTTGTTTACCCAAGATCAAGCCACTTCATCCCCAAATCTATTTTTTTTCAGCCCAAAACTTTGTGAAATTTACCCTTGCCGCCCTAGGGTTTCAAATCCTATACTATTTAATCAATCTTTCCTAATAACACTTGAATTTTGCCTTTTTTCAAATCCCTTTAGAATTTTGCCTTCTCCTCCCTATTTCTTCTTCCTTTTCTTTTCTTTCCTCTCTTTTACATCAAATTTTACACATTTTTATTGCCGAGTATTTTGCTTTCTTGAACTTAAACATCCTCCATTCGATCGTTCTTTAAATCGATTTTAGAATTTTCGTCAATAAAATCTCAATCTTTGCCAAGAAATGGTAAGTACATCTCGTTTCAAAGATTAGATCTCGAATCTTCATAATACTTCTATACAAATATAATCTTTCATTCAATCTAATCAATCTTTTATGATTCTTGACGTAACTTTTGATGATCTTGATAAATCTTGAGATAAAGTGTTGACTCTTGTATAAATGTCATTTGAAGGACCTATTTTAGGTGCATTAAATCAGATTTGACCGTAAGGAACGTTGATCGAGCTCCCAACAAAAGGTGTGTGTTTTTTCCTAAACAAATCGAGGCAAACCGTGTCTAGGAATACGGCCACACGGTCTCTCATACGGGTGTATGTACCACACGGGTGCATCACACGACCCCCACATGACCATGTACCTTTGAAACCCTAGGCTAGTTCGAATCTCACACGGCCTATTACACGACTGAGTATCTCTTGTAAGCTAATTTTGCAATTGTCACATGACCACAGTCTATTACATGGCTTGGCCACATGGCTGTGTAACCCTTCCACACAGCCTATAGCCTCTCACATGGCTTTGGCCACACCATTATGTGACCCCTACTTTACGATTTTGCCCAAAAATCCATGATTTATTTAGTTTAGTCCCTAAATAATCCTCAAATTGTATTAGACATGACCACAGTCTGTTACACGACCTTGCCACACAGTTGTGTAACCCTTCCACATGGCCTATAGCCTTTCACATGGCCTGGCCACACCACTATGTGACCCTTACTTTACGATTTTGCCCAAAATCCATGATTTATTCAGTTTAGTCTATGAATAGTCCCCGAATTGTCTTAGAGTTATATTTCTTTCAATTGAACCCTTGATAGTATGACTATTGGAATACATGATCTGCGTAACTGAATTATTATATATGCATGACATGTGAATAACATATGTCTTTGTATTTGTATTTCTGATAAATTATTATTGTACATGCATGATAATATTATATGCCTGTCTCATCTGTATTTCTAATTGTATGTTCAACATGCTTTATGATACCGTTAAACCAAACCTGTGATAAGTATGTCTTTGTTACTGTATTGATTTGTAAAAAAAAAATATATATCTTATTTCCATATTGACCCGTTATAAGCATATTTGTTGCTTATCATCTTAATCTATTATAAACAGGTCATAATACATTGCATGGAGTGGGGCGCTTTGAAAGGAGGAAGCTCTAGAAGTTTAATAATCTGCAATTATGGTGGTTCATCCACAAATATTCTGGCAACTCTTATTTGCAAATATGTTTTGCATTCACAACCTTCTAGCAACGTATTAACCTACAACTCTAGTGGTTCATCCGCAACGCGGTGTGTAGGGATGGAAGAGTTTTGGGGAACTCTTGTTATGGTGTGTAGCAGTGGGGTAGGATCTTTTCTGTTAAACTAAAATTGCTTTACAGTCATAAGCATGCACATACAAAATTGTGAATTCTGAGATGATATATATGTAGATGAGTTGATCTGAAATACTGATATTTTGGAATTGATGTTGTGAGTTATGCTATGAACCGTGATTCTGTATGTTTTGTCTGTTGTTTACATTGATTTTCTTGTGATTAAACTCACACTGAGCTTCTTAAAGCTCACTCTCCCTTGTTTTCTACCTTTATAGATAACTCACTAGGTCAGAATAGTTTCATTTATATAAAAGTATTACTAGGTTTATTTCTTCAGTTCCTGTTATTTCAGAATTGTATTGCTTTAATTAGACTATGGCATGGGACTTATGCTTTCATTTTATTTAGCATGCATGATTTTTAATTTGAATTTAGGATATTGATCATGGAATTAGATTTGGTTATGCATAAAATAATTCTGAATTAACTCAATTAAGGCTAGTTTGAATATCACTTTTACGCTGCTAAGTTATAATTAAATTTTGAGTAATAAATAAGTTAGAAATTAACTAATTTTTCAAAAGGTGATCACCGTTGCAAGAAAAATATTACATTTAATCAGATTTTGTTAACTCATGAGTTTTTCTGAAAATAGGCTAAGTTTTTTTCTAAGATAAACAAATGTTTTAAAATGACTGTTTTATAAACTCCGATAGCTTATTAGGTCATTTTAGTGGCTAATGTAATCTTCCGAATTCGGCTTAATGTCTAGGCCAGATTGAGAAGGTTACATTTTTTTTCCATATATATCTCTACACCATTTTTAAATTTGTATGATTTTTATTATTTTTATTTTGCCAAATATTATCACTAAATAGTTTTAATAATTTAAATAAAAATGAATATCTTTTTTTTAAAACTTCCTAATATTATTGATAAAAATATTAAAATAAAATTTAAATTAATATATTTTAATTAATGTAAAGAAAACTAGTTAATATATATAAGGTATATGAATCCATCGGCCCTTTTGTTTTTGTTGATGAAAGTGAAGTCAATACAAGGAACATTAACTATGATCATATGATAAAATTTAATGAAGATCACAAAAAAATGAACCAGGCTGCACATGGACATGGTTCGTCAGTTTAATTGATGGATTACTTCTTTTTTTTTTTTTTCCTTATGTGGGACATGATTTTATTTTAAGCCCGACAGTCACGCAAAAAAGTCATTAAGCATTGCAGAGTTGTTTTTTTTCTTTCCAATGGTGCATATAGTTATAGTAATGAATGATTTTTAATTGGAAGAACATGTTATCGTTCCGCTTTGTTTCTTATTGTTATAAATATACAAGAAAATGTGAATCATGCACATGCCTTGATAATTATTGATTCTATATTATAAGGTCACAGTATGAATTTTGGACCTTACAAATGTATGAATGTTGATTAAATATGAACAAAGAACCACACATAGTGTAATGTTGAAAAATGGCAGACCGGCTTTCTTTCCTTTTCCTTTTTTCTTGCTAAATGGCAGACCGATTTTCGATTCCATGGGCATCATAAATTTATTATCTAATTGACTTGGAATTATGACTGTTAGGGATCTGTTTGACTAAATAAAGATTTGAAGGAAAGAATATAAATTGATAAAATCTATTGATTAATTACTTAAAAGAGTTATTTGTACTAAATATTTTTAAATTATGACTCTCATTTTAAAATAATTTTTAAACTTTAAAACATTCTAATTACATTTTCGACAATCGATGTTGAATCAATAAGATCATTTTATTATTGAAATCATTAATTTAATTGTTAAATGAGACATCATATCTTACGTGACATAATTTAAAATTGTCAAAAATATTTTAAAATTAAAAACTAAAACAAAATAAAATCGAAAAAAAGAGTGTGTGAATGATAGTTTTATAAAAGCTTTAAAACCTCAAAACCAAGATTTTAAAAAATTAATTAATTGTTTATCTGGCATCCACGTAGTTGTCCATGTGTATGTCAATGTCAATAAAGTTAATGTTTATTAACTTTTCTATCTATTTTTGCGATTTGATTAAAAAATACAAGTTTAAAGGTTAAAAGAGACGAAAAATAAATAAAAAAACTAATATAATTATTTTATAAAGTTTGAGATGCCTAACAAAAATCACAAATCACTTTAAACGTCTAATACTCCAAACTATGCAAAGAGAAATATTTACAAAAAATGAAATAATATTATTTATAGTTTTCATTAAATTATATAATTGATGCATTGATCCCACAAAATATTTGAAAATGGTCTCTTAAAATATGTTTCACAAAAATTTAAAAGGGCTTACTCAAATTTTTGAAAATTAATTATTTTATATAAAATAAATGAATCTCTCTTCACCCACTAAAACCCAAAATCTCTAATCCTTTTATTTTCTTCCGGCACTCAGTACATTTCTTTCAAGTGAGCCTCTCTAATTAAATAACAATTCTTCTTTTCTTCTCAAGTTTTATTAATTAATCTCTAGAAAATTAGGATTGTAGCTTTTCTTGTGGTAGATTGATATGTTTATGTAAGATTGATTATTTATTTATTTATTGAATGATTAGGGGATATTGATTGTAAATGAGATTCCTAACATTGTGATTGAGTAATAACATTGATTAAATAGTTCAAAAAATCTATAAAGAATGGAAAAAATGGTTAAGACTCTGTCTACGGTGGATACTACGGTGGGGAAGAATTCTGCAGGCTCGAATAATGGTGTTGGCAGGGCAACGAAGAAGGTAAAACATCGCACAGATGTACCCCCAGATCTGAATGGCCGGACTGTGGATAGAAATGGGCAGGTGGTGCGGGAAACGAATGTGCCAAAGGATTCGTACAAGACAAAATTATTGGGTGCACATTCAGATCAAAACACATGTACTAATATGAAGGAGATATTTGAGTTACAGAATGGAGATGTGGCTACAGAGGTGGTTGATGGCGTTCCATCGATCACATTTTCTAATCGTGTGCATTAGTCTATTGAGCGAAAAATGGCTATCACAGTTATTGTTAAAGTCATAGGGAAGAAAGTGGGATTTAACGCATTACTAAACAAAATATCGGTGTTATGGAGCCTTGGGAGTAGATTTCAACTCATGGATCTAGAGAATGATTTTTCCTTGTTAGATTTTAGGATAAGAATGATTTTGATAAGGTGTTGATGGGTGGTCCGTGGGTGATTTTTGGGCATTATCTAACGGTGAGGCTGTGGTCATCAGACTTCTCTACAGCTAATGGTATTTTGGAGAAACAAGTGGTATGAATTAGATTACCTAGGTTGTCGGAGGGGTACTACTCAGAAATTTTGCTTCAAGCCATTGGCCAAGTTATTAGTCCCGTGGTTAAAATCGATGCGCATACCAATGCAGTAGAGAGAGGAAGATTTGCCCGGATGGCTCTGTGTATGGATCTAAATAAGCCTCTGGTCTCTAAGTTCAGGATTAATGGTAGATTGCACAAGGTAGAATATGAGTCCTTACCAAACATTTGTTTTACATGTGGTTTGTATAGGCACGGTTCAAACTTTTGTTTGAGGCGTCAAGTAGCTGGGGCTAAGGGAGCTGGTGGTAAAAATGAGTCGGAGGGGGTGAAACCAGACATACAAAACCGGGTTGAGGAAGAGCCATTTGGCTTATGAATGTTAGTGGATCGTCAGCAGAAAGGGAAATGGAGAAGTTTTTCGGGCGTAAAAATCGATGGTGGTGTTAACTGTGTTGGTGGGTCTCGCTTTTCGATGCTGAAGACAGATAACATTCAGACAGGTTCCATTCGTCACACCAGGATTGAGGAGAGATCTGATGAAATTGTTAATTGGGATAGGATTTCAGCTTGATTCACGGAGAAGAAAGATTTGAGGGTGGCTGGAGATAAAAGCAGCAGCAGGCAAAATGTTGTTAGGCCTAAGGGGAAAGGAACATTAGTGGGTAATAGGCATAAAACAGGCCAAAAAATTTTAAAGCCCAATAATAGTGGTGTTAGTCTGGCTAGTAAGGAAAGTGTTAGTGGATTTGATGATGGGTCTTTAATGGGTCGGTTGGGTAATATTGAAAGAATGAATAATTTTCAGTTTCAAGTAGTAAATGTTCAGCCAGTTCTTGATAGATCAAGGCATAAGGCGTTTAGAGCACTGGGGAAGGAGCTTCAGTAAACTGAAAAACATTTACGAAATCGTTGGGGGAACCAAGGATGGGAGTTTTGAACAAGAAAAATGTAGTACATCAAAAGGGGTTTACCAAAAAAAAACACATGACGATGGAGTAGTGAAAATTGACCAGGTCATGGTGGATTTGACAATGGCTATGGAAAGGATTGTGAAAGGTATCGAACGGTCGTAGAATCAATTTGCTCTAGAAAATTTGTCACTGACGATAGTGGGGGTTATGGATGTGGAGTCTAATCAGGGTGTGGGGGTAAGTTGCTGATGTTGTTGTGGATTTTTTTTATCTGCTGATTTTCATTGTTTTCTCTTTTCCCGTTTGTTTTATGGATTTGAGCCTGATGTTTTGGAACTGTCAGGGAACGGGTCACCCCCAATTCCACAAAATTGTTGCTGAATATAGGAATGAGTTTAATCCTAATATTTTGTGCTTGTTTGAAACCTGGATTAATGGGTCGCGTGCTGATGAAATTATTGGCAGACTTGGTTTTCCAAATTCGTTAGAAGTTAATGTATTTGCAAGGGGTATTTGGGTTCTTTGGAATGATACGATTATTATTGATATTTTGAATTTACATTCGCAAGTCCTTCATACGCAGATCCAAAGTGGTAAAAACTCGTCTAGTTTTCTTTGTTCGATAGTGTATGCTAGTCCCTAAGTGGTGATGAGGTGTTTACTTTTTGAATACTTAGGTTCTTTGGCATGCTCGGTTGATGAACCTTGGCTTATCACAGGGGATTTTAATTTGATTTTGGATGTTTCGGAATGTACTGGTAGTGTAGCTATAACACAGAATTGATGTGCTTATTTCCAAAAATATTTGTTTAATAATGGCCTTCGCGATTTCAGTTGTAATGGTTCCCAATTTACATGGAGTAAAGGAGGTCTGTCTCAAGCAATTACTAACTCTAATTGGGATACTTTTGCTCCGAAATGTGTGGTGCGCAATCTTTATTGTTTAAAGTCAGACCATCAGACGATTCTAGTTTCTCTAAGACCTATGATTAAGAAGGGTTAGAGGCCATTTCATTGTCTTGATAGTTGGATGCTACATGGTGAGTTTAAGGAATTGGTTGATAGCAACTGGGATTCTGGTGAGTCAATAGTGGATAATATTGAACAGTTTTAAGAGAAGGTCCAGGAATGAAATAAAAGGGTGTACGGTAATGTCTTTACTCGTAAACATAATTTGATCGTTGAACTTATAAGGGTGCAAAGGATCTTAGAAGGGAGGATTTCTCCTAGACTTCGTAATTGTGAGTTGGAGTTGAGGAAAGATATTGAGAAGGTGCTAAAGCATGAGGAACTTTTATGGTTTTAAAAGTCCCGATCAAATTGGCTATTGAATAGAGATAGAAACACAAAGTATTCCCACAGCCATACGCTTGCTAGACATAGAAAAAACAAGATTGAGGGTATTAAAATTGAAGTTATTGAGTGATGCTTTGATTCTGATGTATTAGAACAACATGTGGTGGTTTTTTTTAAGACTCTCTATTCATTAGATTTTTCAGCCAATGGGAATCTTCTATGTAAGGGGAAATTTCTCGAATTGTTACTACTTGAGAATGAAATTCTTCTCGAATTGTTACTACTTGAGAATGAAATTCTTCAACTCGCAGTTTTAGTAGAGAAGGTTCGGAGTACAGTTATCGGAATGGCTTTGCTTAAAGCACTAGGGGTGGACAGGTTTCATGCCAAGTTTTATCAAGCACAGTGAATACTGTTGGGCTTTCGGTTTGTACACTGATGAGGTGGGTAATGGAGGGGTGTCTGTTGGATCTTAGAATTAATAAAACCTTTTTTTTTTACTACCGAAGATTTAAAGGCCGGAAATGATTACGCAATTTAGAACAATCAATCTATGTACGGTTTTATATAAAGTAATCACGAAGACAATTGTTAATAAGCTACATCTATTGATAGTAAAGCTTATTAAATAGAACTAGACGAGTTTTGTAATGGGTAGGAATATTGCGGACAACATTGTCATAGCTCAGGAAGCAATTAACACTATGGGATTGTGTTGAAAATTGACCTTGAGAAAGCGTATGATCGTATCAGATGAGATTTTTTTAAGGGACATAATTTCTAAAGTAGGTTTATCAGCTATGTTAGTCACTGTTATCTTAAACTGTGCCTCATCATCTTCACTTCAAGTACTCTGGAATGGTGCGGCCACTGATGCCATTAGATCATCCCATGGTATTCGACAGTGAAATCCTCTATCGTCATATTTGGTTGTGTTGTGCATGAAGAGATTGGGTCACCTAATAGATGAAGCGGTGAGTCAATGGAGGTGGAAATCGTTGTTGAGGCCCAGCATTGTCGCATTTATTTTTTGCGAACAATCTAATGTTATTTTGTAAGGCTATGCCGGAACAAGCTGAGAATATAACTGAGATCCTGGACACGTTTTGTTATTATTCGGGACAAAAGGTGAATAGAAATAAATCTCAGATTTTCTTCTCACCTAATGTACTGAATGGAACAGTTGCAGATATCTATAGGAAGGTGGGTTTTGTTTGGGTCGAGGATCTTAGAATATATATTGGGATGTCACTTATCATAAGAGAGTTGGAGTTAGTACCTTTGATTTCGTGGTTAATATAGTCTGCAATAGACTGAATGGTTGGGAAGCGAAGAAGTTGTCGTTAACTAGTGAGCAACGTTAAAAAAATCTATCCTCCTATGGATACCTAATTATTTCATGGCTACGGTACGTATTTCTATCTCTATATATGGGGTCATTGAAAAACTAGCTCACAATTTTATTTGGGGATCCACATTTGAAGGAAACCAGCATTGTTAAGTTGGGTTGAATGTTGGCGGTCTTGGTGTGCGAAGTCTAGCTACTTAGAATAAGATTTTTTTGATAAAGTTAGGCTTTCAATTGCTGATTAGGAATGATGCTTTATGGGTGCAAATTGTGAGAAACAAGTATAGTGTTTGTGGGATCCTTCCTAATAGTATTGCAAGAAGCAATTGCTCAGTTTTATGGAGATCGTTAGCAGGGATATGGATAGATGTGATTAATAATTTCTATTGGGCTATAGGGGATGGGTGCCTTACAAATTTTTGGAATGACAATTGGATTTTTCCGGTATGTCCTCTCCGAACTTTTTTTAGAGGATCAGATAGACTAGATGACACTTTACGTGTTTGTGATGTAGTGGATGGGAATGGTAATTGGGATTGGGTTCGTTTCTTCTGGGTCACTTTGTTTTACAGATAGCTGTTATTCTACCTCCTTTCATGGAGATGGGCAACACAAAATAGCTTTTCATCGGCGGACACATACGGAGGTATTCATCAATATGGATCAATTGTGAACTGTAATGTTTGCAAGTTGATCTGGTTGATCAAGGTGCTTTAAAGGATTAGGGTGTTCATGTGGAAAGATAGGCTTTTGACTAATGGAAAGTGTGCAAGGAGGCATATGGCGAATGAAAGCCACTGTTTAAGATGTAGCAACGCTTATGAATCGGAGATCCATGTGGTGTGGGATTGCATTTTCCTAAGACTGTTTGGCGATCAGTTGTGCCAACTCATACATGGGTAAAATTTTTCGCTATGCCTATGAATGAACGGATTTTAAGGAATTTAGAGAATGTTGGGGAGTGTAGTGGTCAAGATTTTGAATGGTGTATTTTTTTCCCTATAATGTGTTGGTTGTTATGAATGGTATATTTTTTTCCTATAATGTGTTGGTTGTTATGAAAGAACCGGAATATGTATGTGTTTCCAAGTTACCACAGTAGTTCCTAAGAATCATTCCCCAATTGGCATAACACAACTCAATCCCCAAGAATCATTTTTAATCATTCAAAATAATAACACAATACTTTAATTGTTAAATTAAATTATAAATTTAGAAGAAGATAAAAGAAATACGCCTTTTATCATTTTTTAGCTATCATTTATGGGCGTTTGAATCAAAGGTTGACCTTTCAAGTCTGTAATTAGAATCATTGCATTTTGATGTAAATGAAATTATTGCCTGTTACATGTCTTAAAATAAAAGAAAGTATTGAAGTGAAGTCTTGGAAGAGTAGATCACGATATTAAAGTCATTTAGAAAAATGAATCCAAAAAATTAGATACAAATCCACAATTTGTCAAAGTTTTGAAGAGAGCCAAATTATACATGTACATGCCAGATTTTGCCCGGGCCTAAAAGACCCGCATTACAGATATGGCCCAATTAATAAAACAAATAGTGGCCCAAACCCAATTTCAACAAAATAGGCCTAAAATAAATGACCCAAACCTAAAGTCCAATTACAGTTTAGCCCAAATGGCAAAAACTGTTTCTGAAACCCTAGCAACAGCAACTTCTCGCGCCGCAGCCCTCCGAATCTCTGTGGATCTTCACCTACGCATCAAGGAAAAACAAAAAGGAAACACAATCAAAGATTCGAAAATCAAACAAAGAAACAAATTTTGTTTCTTCTTTTAATTGTTTCATTTGACTATAAAAAGCCACGAATACATTGTAATATGAGATTTTTATGGAAATCAATAAAAAAACAGATACTTTTACAGCAAAAAGAGTAGAATACCAAAGAGCAAAGATCAATCAAGAAAAAGGTTGATTTTTTTTCGTTTTGTTATTTTCTTTTTTTTTAAAGAAACAGAATAAAACAAAATAAAAGGTAAAAAACTTATCTTTCTTCATTTCTGAAACGCCGTTGAGGCTGCCGAGGCTCGTCTCCGAGGATAGACGATCGAAAGCCGAATAGTTTCTTGGGTATTTGGGGCATTTTGCTTACTTTTTTTTGAAGATTTTAAGCTCGGATTCGGACTTAGAGGGGTTTAAAAGAGCAAATAGGTGTTTTTTCCCTTCTCCGGCCACCGCAGACGGCGGTGCCAGCGCCAAAAATCGGTGGCCGGCGCGGTGGCAGATGACCGGACTGGAGGCTAGACGACTAAGGGAGGGGAGAGTTTTTTTAGGATTTCTGTTTTTTTTAAAGGAATGGGAAAAATGAAATTTTTAGGTTTTTTTTTTACTTAAATAGCCTGGTGAAACGACGCCGTTTCACCAGGTCTCCCCAGATGTCAAAACGGCGTCGTTTTGGGGGACCGACCCGACCCAACCTTAGGATCCGCGTGTTTTATACGGAGGGGCAAATTGCACTTTTAGCCCCTCCGCCGTTTAAATATTTTATAATTAAGTTTTTTTATATTTTTAATTCGCCCTTTTATTTATTTTCAATTTCAATTTAACCCTACCTGAACGACGCCGTTTTAGAGGAGAAGGGAAAATTTCCCTTCCAACCCCTCTATATAATTCGCGTTTTCAATTTAATCCTTTGGATTTTATTTATTTGCGGATTTGCCCCATATTTTTCATATTCGGTTCAATTTAGTTTTTTTTAATTAATTAACTTCCATAATGTAATTATTTCTTTTTTTGTAATTATTTTTTATTTATATATGTATATTTGATGTTTTCATGTACATATTTATTTATTTATATTTAAAAAAACAAATATTTTTATATGTATGTATATTTATTTTAATATTGTAATTATTATTTAATATTTATATATATATATATTTTATGTATCCATTTATTTTCCTATATATATGTCTATTTTCTATAATGTAATTATTATTTAATTTATGTTTTTTATATGTACACGTGTATATATTTTTAACAAATGTTTTATTTATATCCATATGGATATTTATTCTTTTAAAAATGCTCAAATATATATTTTTAAACACCTATTTTATAATCTATATATGTTTATTTATTTTCTTTATCTTCATAAGTATTATGTATTGCATATATATATAAGTTCCATAACTCAAAAATTTATTTGTAAATCATATGTATATTTTAATCTTCATAATTTCTATGTGCATATTATATATATATTTTTCTCTTCATTTATTCATTTGCTTTCTTCATTCGTTATTTAATTGTGTTTAAATTTAATATTTTGCATGCCATGGATTATTGTCTTTTCATTTCGTTTATTTAGTTGTTTATATTATTTCTATGCTATTGATGTATTTATTATTGTTGTATTTATTATTATGGCATTTGTACATATAATTTAACATTACGTTATCTTTTCACTCAATTTAAAAATAGAACTTTTCAAAATAGAGATAATACTCGTATTTAGGATTTTCAAGAAAATTGAGCCCTAACGTATTGGGTTCCGATTTTCTTCTTAAAATCTAACAATCGAGGATTGCTCTTTAATCAAACAAAACAAAACTTGTCATCGGGAATTCAATAGGTTGTGTCCTAACGTATTGGATGTGACACGTTGATTTCTCGAGACAATGATTTTTTTTAAAAAAAAATAAATAAAGGAAATATTGAATGTTTGGGATTTTAGGAAATAACGTATTGGGTTGCGATTTCTTCATAAATTTTAAACAATTAGATATTTTCTTAAATTTTATACAAGCTTTTTTTGGACCGACTCATCTTGAAAAGAATAAAATGTTGTGCCCTAACGTATTGGGTGTGATATTTTTCTTTTCAAAAAGAGAAAGTCTTAATAAATAATTTAATTTAACTAAGGATATTATTGTTTTTTTTTCTCGACTATAAGACATTAATTAATCAATTTGGTACCAATTTTTGGGCGTTACGAGGGTGCTAATCCTTCCTCGTACGTAACTGACTCCCGAACCCATTTTTCTAAAACTCGTAGACCAAAGCTATTTTTTAGGTGATCCAATCACACCTCAATAAAATATTGGTGGCGACTCCCAATTTTTGTTTTTTTTTCGACAACTAATTTTTGTTTTTTTTCCAAAAATAAAAAAATGGTTTCGACAGCTTGGCGACTCCACTGGGGACTTTTTAAAAAAAAAGAGTCGAGCCACAAAGTTGATTAATTCTTGTTTTATGGTCGAGAAAATATTTTTTTTAAAAATTCATGATATCCTTTTGTATTCATTATTTTCTTACTTAATTGATGTAAATATTGTTTGCATTGCACATTACATGTGTTGGATAATTTTACCCTTCTAAGTGGGAGTGAGAAACTATTCTTTCGTGCGGTTTTCACCTTCGTATAGGATAGTGGATCGCTTTCGGAATACATCGGTACCTATGCCTTCGTGAGATTTTCATCTTCGTATAGTCATAGGGAAAATGTATTCCCCTGAACTGAACTTGATCTATATGAGCCTATAATGGGTGAAGATCAAGGAATCTGCTGGTTCGGGTACCTTTACTTTAGAGCCAAACCGCATATAATGAGCCTTAGGAGCTTGCCTTAGGTAGAACAACACTAAACCCTAGTAGATGTCCTAATAGATGTTTTACTCTTCCTTGATTATATGCTTATATTTGATACTGACTTTTGTGTTTTATTTTGATTGCATGACATGGCATTTCATTCCATCATAAAAGGTGTCAGTCCATATTCAGTTGCTAGATAGAAAGCTTGTAATGGAAAAAGGGTTTCTTGATAAAGTGGAGGACAATGCGGCTGTCCGAACTTGGTCTGAAACAACGCAACGAGAAAAGGGTGATAGTTTGGCTGATGGGTATGTATCGGAATTGTGGGACTTTACGCGCATCAGTGTAACTCAAAACAATTTACAAGAGTTGAAGGAGATGTGGGATCAGTGGAATGATGAGGTTAGACTGCTATTCTATGATAATTATAAGGATTTTCCTTATTTGTTTGTTTCGAGCCCTCGCCCAGTTTTGGAATCCTACTTACAAGTGCTTTACATTTGGGAAGGTTGATTTGGTGCCTACGATAGAAGAATATGCGGCTTTACTTTGATGTTCAAAGTTTCAAGTAGACAGGGTCTACTCGAGAGCGATAAATGTGCCAACCTTTTCAAAGAAGCTGATGAGTATAACAGGGATGAGTGAACAGTGGGTTGCTGCACGGATTAAGCAAAAGGGGGATAGTAAGTGCGTTCCTTGGAGAAGCTTGAAAGATGCAATTCTAACACACCCAGACGTAAGAAAGATGTTAGATGTCTTTGCTTTAAGTATATACGGCTTGGTTGTCTTCCCTAAAGCCTTGGGGTATGTGGATGAAGCAGTCACTGATTTATTCAACCGGCTCGATAAAAAGGTTACATCGATTCCAGCAATTTTGGCAGAAACTTTCAGGTTATTGAGTGCATGCCGAAAGACGGGTGAAGGTAGATTTATTGGATGTGCACAGCTTCTACTCGCATGGTTTCACAGTCACTTTTGGAAGGTGGATAAGGTTTCGTATCGGGTTTTCTCTGAAAATTAATCACCACTAAAGGAGATAGTAGCTACGCCGAAGAGGGATGACATTTCGGAGGAGAAGTGGATGGCGATTCTTCAAAATCTTCAGGAGGAGGAGAGCTCTTTGGTTGCTTCTAGATGAGATCCTGTATAGGTGTGGTAATTTTGATTGGGTTCCACTACTTGGGATTTGGGGAGCTATTAGATATGCCCCGTTATTGGTGCTGAGACAGTATAGGTCAAGATAATTTGTACCTGCGATCCAAGGGATAGCTGATTGTGAATTTTCGTACAAAGATGATGGTTATAGAAAGAAGATTCAAGAGATGTCTAGCGCATGGAAATAGACTCGCCGAATGAAGGGGTTAGCTGTGGGTCCGATGACAACTCCTGTGTATAACGAATGGTGGGGTAGGAGAATTAACGACAATATACCCAAGGTAAGTCAGGAAGGTCGCCAGCCAATAGAGGAGCATTTGCGAGTTATCCCTTCTGAGTTGGAAATCATAAGACAAGATTTTGAGAGAAGAAATGCGGATTTAGAAAAGAAGATAGAGCAAATGGAGGAAGAAAAGACGAACTTAAGATTGGACATAGACGTTCAAAAGCTCGAAACTGAGAAATTAAGGAAAGAAAAAAACAAGGCTGATGAGGAGCTGGGTAGTCTAAAGACGGATTATAAAAAGTTACGTCTGTCAATGAGAACTGCAGGGCTGGGAAAAACATCAGAACAGTGGCGAGCAGAAATTCGAGAAGAAAAGGACAAAGCCGATAGATGGGAACAGAAATTCCAAGAGATGCAGAGGCGAAACGAGGCTTTAGAAAAGAGTTTGTCAGAAAGCCAAAAGGAAAAGGGCGAGTTAAAGGATAGGGTGATCGTGTTGGAAAGATCTCTTCGTCAGTATCAAAATTGAAATTCCGTAATAGAGTTGAAAGCAAGCTTGAGCAAGATTGAAGAAATGAAGAAAAGAATCGAAGAGCTAGAAATGGCACTGCAAAATTGTGAAATCCGGATCAAGCACTTGGAAGCAAATGAAAATCGTAATAAGGAATAACTACACTACTTTCAGAACCAAGTTAGGAGCAGAGATCATATTATGGAGGAAGCTGTGGTTCAGATCCGAGAAGTAGCTGATCACGTACAAACTTTGGCAATACAAGCAGACATGCTGAGTGTGAAGTATGAATTAGAATCAGATCGGGGGCAAGAGTTAGCTGTGTTACTTAAGAAGATTAGAATGCTGAGTAATAGGGCAAAGCTTTATTTGTAATTCACTTTATGTAAAAAAATTTACTTTCTAGTAAAATTTTCTTAAATGGAATTTAATCAAAATTGACGCCTTTTTTGCATTCATTTCATGCATTGCATTAATTCATATGCATTTAAAAATATTAAAAGATTCTAATTAATTTAAATCACTCCTCAATTAATCCAGAAACCAACCAGCCTACTAAACACCGCTACAGTACTCGATAAAAAACTAGGGACATGGATCAAAGGATGGAAAAGCTAGAACAGTTCCAAAAGGAAATGCAGGAGCAACTTCAACAGCAAATGAATGAGCAGCAAAAAATGATAGACAAAATGATGGAGTCTCAAGGGAGTATGATGGCTCAGTTAGCTCAATGGTTGAACAAGGGAACTAATAAAGGAAAAGGTTCTGTGCTCAATGTTGAAGAAAGAGTCAATGAAGGACCTGTCTTTCCTCCAGACTTTACCCCCAGCAAGTTGAGATATACCCGCGTAGGTTCTCTGTTACCATTAATCCTCAGCAATTTTAGGGCGACGCTGCAATGCTAATGAATCTTCAGGCTGGATCAGGCTCTAACCCTGGAGCCAACCTTGTTAATCCTGCTATTCCTAACTTCGATGAGACAGCTGGAAAGGAGAAAATGAATGATGAATTGCCAAAAAAACTAGAGGAAAAGTACAAATGGTTGGAAGAGAAATTTAGAGCGATGGAATGTGCGGAAAGCTACTATGGGATGGATGCTAAAGAATTGAGCCTGGTTCCGGATTTAGTACTCCCTTACAAATTCAAAATGCCAGAGTTTGAGAAGTACAACGGAACTAGTAGCCCCGAATCTCATATTACCATGTTTTGCAGACGACTGACTGGTTATGTCAATAATGACCAACTCCTGATAAATTGCTTCCAGGATAGCCTCACAAGGGCAGCATCCAAGTGGTACAATCGATTGAACCGTACCCAGATTAATTCATGGAGAGATCTAGGACAGGCGTTCGTAAAGCAGTACAGCCATGTGACTGACATGATACCTGATAGGATCACTCTACAGAATATAAAAAAGAAACCCGTCGAAAGTTTTAGGCAATACGCACAGAGATGGAGGGAGGTTGTCGTCTAGGTTCAGCCATCTCTTCTAGAAAGAGAGATGACGATGCTTTTCTTTAATACATTGAATGCCCCATTTATTACACATATGTTAGGAAGTGCTACTAAAAGCTTTTCTGACATAGTTATGAATGGCGAAATGATAGAAAATGCTATCAGAAATGGGAAGATAGATGCTGAGAAAGTAGCAGAAAGTCGGCCTCGAAGAAGAAGGAAAATGAAGTCAACAACACAAGTTCATATTCAAAGACGATTACAGTGAATCAACTAGGAAAAGTGGCTGTTAACCAACAAGGATCATCAAAACGAAGATCCGACACAAGGCAAAATACGGAGAAGCTTCAATTTACACCGATTCTGATGTCGTATAGGGAACTATATCAAAATCTATTCAATGCACACGTGGTTTCCCCTTACCACTTGAAACCTCTACAGCCTCCATACCCCAAGTGGTACGATGCAAACGCACAATGCGATTATCACGTGGGAATAGTGGGACATTCTATAGAACATTGTACGGCGTTCAAGAAGCTGGTAGAAAGACTCATAAGCTGGTAGAAAGACTCATAAGCATGGGTATCGTTAAAGTGGATGATTCGCCCGGTACAGAGAATTCGTTACCTAATCACAATGAAAATAGAGTGAACATGATAGGAGGTAACATGGGTAGGAAAATCAAAGAAGATATCGCAGAAGTGAAGATTCCTTTGAGATGGATCTGGAAGAAGATGGTAGAAAGAGGGTTGTTTTGGATTCAGAGAGAAGTTTTGAAAGGATGGAAAATTACTGTGAGTTCCATCATGAGGAAGGACATGAAATTCAAGAATGCACAGAATTCAGAGCCTTGGTTCAAGGCTTGATGGATAACAAGGAAATGGAATTTTATGAAGAAATTAAAGAGGGGAGTATTTGCACATCCGAACCCACAAAGGTTCCAAGAGTAACTCAGCCTGTGGTCATCATCTCGCGACCAAAGAATGATGAAGCGAGAGCGCCAGTAATGCCAAGGATCATAATAAAGAAACCTACAACCTTTTCTTACCAAGATAGTAGGAAGGTTCCGTGGAACTATGAGTGCAATACAACTGTCCCTGGAATGGAGACTACAAAGGACCAAGATGTGAGTGCCGATCCAGAACATGTGAAAGGAAGGGCCATAATAGTGGAACAATAGGGGAAAATAGCTAAGCCTGTGTTATCTATCAACGAGCCAATGAAGGAGGAAGAAGCCGTGGAATTCCTTAACTTCTTGAAGCACAGCGAGTATAATGTTGTCGAACAGTTGCATAAACAACCGGCTCGTATATCCGTACTAACCTTGCTCTTGAATTCAGAAGTACACCGAAGTGCGTTGATGAGGATGCTAAATGAGACCTATGTGGCCAATGATATTTCTGTCGGCAAGTTAGATCGGTTGGTCAATAATATCAGTGTTGATAATTTCATATTCTTCAATGATGATGAAATACCTCTTGGGGCGTGGGATCTACTAAGGCTTTGCATATCACTGCACGATGCAAGTGGCATATTTTGCCATGAGTGTTGATTGACAATGGATCAGATTTGAACGTGTTGCCATTATTCACACTTAACAGGCTTCCCATAAACGGTTCGCACATGAAAACATGCCAAAATATGGTGAGGGCGTTTGACGGTATAGAAAGAGGTTATGGGAAGAATTGAGATACCTCTACTGATTGGCCCAACAGTTTATGAGGTAGATTTTATTGTGATGGATATTAAACCTTCCTACAATTGTTTATTAGGAAGACCATGGATACATTCGGCGATGGCAGTACCGTCATCATTACATCAGAAGCTGAAGTTAGTGACAGAAGGTCAGTTAGTAACAATAAACACCGAAGAGGATATAATAGCAGTTGTATCCAATGAGATGCCGTACGTGGAGACTAATGATGAGTCAGTAGAATGTTTATTTCGATCTTTGGAGTTTGTAAATGCAGCATTTGTTCCTGAAGGAAGTAAAATTTTGGTGCCTAAATTATCCAAAACTACAGAGATGGGTTTGCAGTTGTTGGTAGGAAAATGAGCTTTACCTGGAAAAGGGCTGGGGAGATGTCTTCAAGGGAGGATTGAGGTTCCAGTACTAAAAGAAAAGCAAGATCACTTTGGCTTAGGATACAAGCCAGACAGAGGACAAAGAAAGAATGAGTTAGAAAAAAGACAGGAAAGAAGAAGGGCGTGTCTAAGTGGGGAGGAAACCAAATGGGAGCCAATGATAATTCCACACGTATCCAAAACCTTTGTATCTAGAGGAGTTATTCATGCTAAGAGAAAGATACCGGTTGAGGAAAGCATTGAAGAGACGTTGGGAAATATGCACATCAATGCCATTCATGAGCATGTGAATGAAGAGAGGAGCTGGTTAGATATTTGTCCTTATGAGCCTGGGAGTGTTCTAGACAATTGGACTGCGGAAGAAATACCTAAAGTCTTTAAAAATGTCTCAGAGTAATATTCAGAACAAACTTGTTGTTTTAGCCTAGAAATAACAAGAACTCTTTTGTGAAATAGGCTTATGTTTGAATATCATTATTTTAATAAAAAACATCTTTGCAATTGTTTCGAGCAAATATTCTTTCATTCTTTCCATACAAGTAAATATATTCTTTCATTTATAATCATTGCACAAGTAATTGTACATAAATTCAAACATTCTTTTGTAACCATATTAGGTCACTGTATATCAACGACGTGAATGACGCCGCTACGAACTCAGAGGGTCCTTTTGAACGAAACATGTGTTTAGAAGGATCGCACGACTTTAAAGGTGATGAATATTGTGGTTTACTTGTTAAGGATGGTAGAACAAGAAGAAAAACAAATCCTACCTCACAAAGAATCAGTAGAAATTGTGAGCTTGGAAGAAGGAAAAGAAGTGAAAATTGAAACTGAGATTTCCGCAAAGACAAGACGATACCTCATTGAATTTCTCCAAGAATTCAAAGATGTCTTCGTGTGGTCATACCAGGATATGCCCAGATTGAGTACTGACATTGTAGTGCATCGCTTACCTATAAGGGAGGATTGCAGGCCAGTTCAAATTGTGCTTAAAATAAAAGAGGAGGTCAAGAAGCAGTTTGATGCTGGGTTTTTACAGGAGGTCAAATATTCTGAATGGGTAGCCAACATCGTTCCAATTCCCAAAAAAGATGGAAAAGTACGAATGTGCATGGATTACAGAGATTTGAACAAAGCAAGTCCAAAGGACAATTTCCCATTGCCACATATTGATACTCTGGTCGATAATACGGCGCGATATTCACTGTTTTCTTTCATAGATGGGTTCTCAGGATATAATCAGATAAAGATACATTCGAAGGATATGGGAAAAACTACATTCATTACTTTGTGGGGAACATTTTGCTATAAAGTAATGCCATTCGGATTAAAGAATACGGGAGCAACATATCAGAGAGCCATGCTAGCCTTGTTTCATGACATGATGCACAAAGAAATTGAGGTGTATGTTGATGATATGATCGCCAAATCCAGAACAGAGGAGAAGCATGTACAGGTTCTAAGAAAATTGTTCTTAAGACTAAGAAAGTTTCAGCTTAAGCTCAATCCGAGAAAATGCAATTTTAGAACCAGGTCAGGAAAGTTATTGGACTTTATAGTCAGTGAAAGAGGAATCGAGATTGACCCAGACAAAGTCAAGGCAATACGAGATTTACCACCACCACGTACTCAGAAAGAAGTTCGAGGTTTCTTAAGAAGACTGAATTACATTTCTTGGTTCATTTCACAGTTGACCGAGAAATGTGATCTCATATTTCGCCTTTTGAAGAAACATAATCCTGATGTCTGGAATGAAGAATGCCAGAAAGCCTTTGAAAAGATAAAGCAATACTTATCCAATACTCCAGTGCTGTCACCACCTAGCCCAGATAGACCCTTGATTTTGTATTTAGCGGTGTTCGATAACTCCATGGGATGCGTGCTGGGTCAACATGACGCGACTAGAAATAAGGAAAAGGCGATATACTATCTCAGTAAGAAATTCACTGATTGTGAAATGAGATATTCGCCTATCGAAAAAATATGTTGTGCCTTGATTTGGACAACCAAGAGGTTGAGGCAATACTTACTCTATCACACGACTTGGCTAATTTCAAAATTAGACCCTTTAAAGTATATGATGGAGTCAACGGCATTGAATGGAAGAATGGCTAGATGGCAAATCTTGCTCTCTGAGTTTGATATCGTATATGTAAGTCAGAAGGCCATCAAGGGGAGTGTGATAGCAGATTTCTTGGCTAGCAGAGCTTTAGAAGATTATGAGCCTCTAGACTTTGATTTCCTGAATGAATATTTGATGTATGTGGAAAATGCTGAAGAGAATCCCTAAGAAAATCATTCTTGGAAATTAAACTTTGACGGAGCATCGAATGCGTTAGGCAATGGGGTTGGGGCAGTCTTGGTATCTCCAAATGGAGATTATCATCCTTTCACCAGTAAATTGGACTTTGATTGCACTAATAACATGGGTGAGTATGAAACTTGCATAATGGGTATCCGGGCAGCCATAGAACGGAGAATTAAGATGCTAGAAGTGTATGGAGACTCAGCATTGGTAATATACCAACTAAGAGGAGAATGGGAAACAAGAGACCCTAAGTTGATCTGTTATCGGAGATTGGTTTTAGAGTTGATTAAAAATTTTGACAAAATTACCTTCTGTTATCTTCCGCGGGAAGAAAATCAGATGGCTAATGCTCTGGCCACTTTAGCCTCCATGATTAAAGTGAACACATTAGAGGACATGAAGCCTATTCAAATTAGTATTTATGAGATCCCAGCCCACTGCTACAGTATTGAAGGAGGGGAGACTGATGATCGTCCCTAGTACCAAGATATATTACTATATGTGAAGAATCGTGAATATCCTGATCAGGCAACGGAGAATGATAAGAGGACATTGAGGAGACTAGCTATTGACTATGTCTTAGATGGAGATATCCTATACAAAAAAGGGAAAGGATCGAGTACCGTTAAGGTGCGTGGATGCTGTAGAGGCTAAGGAACTTCTAGAAGAAGTCCATGAGGGTGTTTGTGGAACGCGCGCTAATGGATTCACCATGGCTAGACAGATTATGAGATTCGGATATTACTAGTCCACCAAGCAAAATTTATGGGGATAAAATGCACGCGCCTCCTTTTCCTCTTCATGTTATGACTTCTCCATGGCCTTTCTCCATGTGGGGTATGGATGTCATTGGAAAAATATCATCGAAGGCTTCTAATGGACATCGTTTCATTTTTGTTGTTATTGACTATTTTACTAAGTGGGTAGAAGCAGCCTCATATGCTAATGTCACGAAGTCAGCAGTCAGTAAGTTTTTGAAGAAAGAGATCATATGTCGATATGGAATACCTGAAAGAATCATATCTTACAATGCGCTAAATCTGAATACCAGTACAATAGGGGAAGTCTGCAGTCAGTTCAACATTAGACACCATAATTCATCACCGTATCGCCCAAAAATGAATGGTGCAGTGGAGGCGGCAAACAAAAATATCAAGAAAATTGTGGTAAAAATGGCTAAAACTTACAAAGATTGGCATGAAAAGTTACCATTTGCTTTTCTTGCTTACCGAACAGCTGTCAGGACTTCTACTGGGGCAACACCTTTTTCTTTGGTTTATGGAATGGAGGCAGTTTTACCCATTGAAGTTGAAATTCCTTCTCTCTCGGTATTGGCTGAGCTAAGGTTGGATGAGATGGAATGGATCCAATCTCGGTATGATCAGTTAAATCTGATAGAAGAAAAGAGACTAAAAGCTATTCATCACGGTCAAATGTACCAAAAACGAATGATGAGAGCATATAACAAAAAGGTCCGTCCTAAAGAATTTCATGAAGGGGACTTGGTGCTGAAAAAATCCTCTCTTTACAAAAGGATTTCAGAGGGAAATTGATGCCAAATTGGGAAGGACCTTATGTTGTAAAAGAGGCTTTTTCTGGAGGTGCTTTGATTTTGAGTGAAATGGATGGTAAAAACTTACTAAATCCCGTAAATTCTGATTCAGTTAAGAAATATTTCACTTGAAGGCAAAAGAGGAATCAAAGTGAAAACCCACAAAGGGCGCTTTGATCCCTAAAAAAATGGAGAGGCCAAGGCGAAAACCTGAAAAGGGCGCCTTGAGACCAAAGGGGGTTTGAGTTGAAAACCCGAAAAGGGCGGCTCAAACACTGTCAGATTGGGGTATATGGTGATCCTGCTACACTTAAGTCATCAAGGAAAGGATATACGACATCTTGGAGGCATCGAAAAAGTGCTGTAAATCCCCTAAACACATGTTAGATTTAGAATGGTTCTAGGTTTGCACGGAGAAGTTCAAGTGGCGATATCCAAGACACCTAGTCTTCATATAACTTGTACCGAGTTTGTTTTTTTCTTATAAAAACGTCATTCTTCGATGTTATTGAATACTTTTTCTTTTCAAGACACTTGCTATCAATAAATTCCTTTTCTATTATTCGAGTTATCCTTTGAATTAATTCATTTCTTAGTCAGTATCTTGATCTTTGAGCAAGCACGTTCCATTAGAATAATGATTAATGGACTAAAAAACTTTCACAAAAGAAGTTTTGCATGTTACTCTTGGAATTTCTAATTAGTTTAGTAACCTGAAGCAGGACTATTTGTTTAGAACGCACCAGGTTTAAAAGTCTAAGAAGGAAAAATTCTAAATTAATACTGTTCTTTCAGACTTTGTTATCTAAATACTAAATGAGATGACAAGAAGTCTTGATTGGTGATAAAGCTTCAATCACCAAGGAGTAGGAAGAAATTCCCTCTAGAAGGAAAACTCTTCATTTGTGCATGAGCATTTGGTGTGACACCTTGGGAATGGTGCAAAAGAGTTTCATGATCTACATCCTTCAATTACGATAAGAGAAGATTGAGAAGAGTCAAATTTTCCTACCATTGGGTCACAGTGGAAGGAGGATGGTACAAATTCTGCGTCCTAATGGATTGAGCTTTGAAGTTCACAGTGGGGGCAATTTGATTAAGTGTTTCTTTAGAGATGTCAGCCAAGCAGAAGGCGTCAACAACAAAACCTTAATAAACTTTAAGAAATGATAACTTGAGTGATAATTCTCGAAAATGACATTCTGCATCCATTCAAATGTCATTCATACATGTTTACTTAGGAGCATTGAATTCATTCTGATCATAACATCCTAATCACTAGGCATAATTTCATAAAATCAAAGGTCATGTTCCCTCGAGAACAGATCTATGGCCAATAATCCTATCTCCCTGAAATTGCAGTGGAGTGGATTAAAACATTGGATCTTATCTCTCTGAAGTTGCAGAGAGCAGATCCCATCTAGTCTTATCTCCCTGAAGTTGCAGTGGAGCAGACTAAGTAAGCAAGTCTTATCCTCCTAAAGTTGCAGTGAGGCAGACTGAAGATTGCAGACCTTATCTCCCTGAAGTTGCAGTGGAGCAGACTAAGTAAGCAAGTCTTATCGTACTAAAGTTGCAGTGAGGCAGACTGAAGATTGCAGACCTTATCTCCCTGAAGTTGCAGTGGAGCAGGTTAAAGCCGATAATCCTATCTCCCTGAAGTTGCAGTGGAACAGATTAAAACCTTGGATCTTATTTCTCTGAAGTCGCAGAGAGCAGATCCCATCTAGTCTTATCTCCCTAAAGTTGCAGTGGAGCAGACTAAGTAAGTAAGTCTTATCCTCCTGAAGTTGCAGTGGGGCAGATTGAAGATAGCAAACCTTATCTCCCTGAAGTTGCAGTGAAGCAAGTTAAAGCCGATAATCTTATCTCCCTGAAGTTGCAGTGGAACGGATTAAAACCTTGGATCTTATTTCTTTGAAGTTGCAGAGAGTAGATCACATCTAGTCTTATCTCCCTAAAGTTGCAGTGGAGTAGAATAAGTAAGCAAGTCTTATCCTCCTGAAGTTGCAGTGAGGCAGACTGAAGATTGCAAACCTTATCTCCCTGAAGTTGCAGTGGAGCAGGTTAAAGCTGATAATCCTATCTCCCTGAAGTTGCAATGGAGCGGATTAAAACCTTGGATCTTATCTCTCTGAAGTTGCAGAGAGCAGATCGCATCTACTCTTATCTCCTTAAAGTTGCAGTGGAACAGACTGATGGAGTAGATTGAAGCATTAGTTCCTATACCTCTGAAGATGTAATAGGAAGGGACGAGGCTACTTGAAGAAGAAGGGTACCAGGATCCAGCACGGCAGGTAAAATCGGGCATTTTTTAGTCTTTGCTCTGTCCCTGTTACACGATAATGAGCAAAGAGGGGCAGCTGTACATGCCAGATTTTGCCCGGGCCTAAAAAACCCGCATTACAGATATGACCCAATTAATAAAACAAATAGTGGCCCAAACCCAATTTCAACGAAATAGGCCTAAAATAAATGACCCAAACCTAAAGCCCAATTACAGTTTAGCCCAAATGGCGAGAACAATTTCTAAAACCCTAGCAACAGCAACTTCTAGCACCGCTGCCCTCCGAATCTCCATAGATCTTCACTTGCGCATCAAGGAAAAGCAAAAAGGAAACATAATCAAAGATTCAAAAATCAAACAAAGAAACATATTTTGTTTCTTCTTTTAATTGTTTCATTCGGCTATAAAAAAGCCACGAATACATTGTAATATGGGATTTTTCGGGAAATCAATAAAAAACAGATACTTTTACAGCAAAAATAGCAGAATACCAAAGAGCAAAGATCAATCAAGAAAAAGGTTGATTTTTTTTCGTTTTGTTATTTTATTTTTTTTATTTTTTAAAAGAAATAGAATAAAACAAAATAAAAGGTAAAAAAAACTTATCTTTCTTTGTTTCTGAAACGCCGTTAAGGCGACCGAGGCTCGTCTTCGAGGATAGACGATCGGAAGCCGAATAGTTTCTTGGGTATTTGGGGCATTTTGCTTACTTTTTTTGAAGATTATAAGCTCGGATTCAGACTTAGAGGGGTTTAAAAGAGCAACTAGGTGTTTTTTCCCTTCTCCGGCCACCGCAGACGGCGGTGTCGGTGCCAGAAATCGGCGGCCGGTGCGGTGGCCGATGACCGGCCGATGACCGAACTAGAGGCTAGACGACTAAGGGAGGGGAGAGTTTTTTTAGGATTTCTATTTTTTTTAAAGGGAATGGGAAAAATGAAATTTTTAGGTTTTTTTTTTACTTAAATAGCCCGGTGAAACGATGCCGTTTCACCAGGCCTCCCCAGATGCCAAAACGGCGTTGTTTTGGGGGACCGACCCGACTTCGACCCGACCCAACCTTAGGATCCGCGTGTTTTATACGGAGGGGCAAGTTGCGCTTTTAGCCCCTCCGCCCTTTAAATATTTTATAATTAAGTTTTTTTATATTTTTAATTCGCCCTTTTATTTATTTTCAATTTCAATTTAACCCTACTTGAACGACGCCGTTTTAGAGGAGAAGGGAAAATTTCCCTTCCAGCCCCTCTATGTAATTCGCGTGTTCAATTTAATCCTTTGGGTTTTATTTATTTGCGGATTTGCCCCATATTTTTCATATTCGGTTCAATTTAGTTTTTTTTAATTAATTAACTTCCATAATGTAATTATTTCTTTTATTTTTTTGTAATTATTTTTATTTATATATGTATATTTGTTGTTTTCATGTACATATTTATTTATATTTAAAAAAACAAATATTTTTATATGTACGTATATTTATTTTTAATATTGTAATTATTATTTAATATTTTTTATATATTTTTTATGTATCCATTTATTTTCCTATATATATGTATATTTTCTATAATGTAATTATTATTTAATTTATGTTTTTATATGTACATGTGTATATATTTTTAACAAATGTTTTATTTATATCCATATGAATATTTATTCTTTTAAAAATGTTCAAATATATATATTTTAAACACCTATTTTATAATCTATATATGTTTATTTATTTTCTTTATCTTCATAAGTATTATGTATTGCATATATATATAAGTTCCATAACTCAAAATTTATTTATAAATCATACTTATATTTTAATCTTCATAATTTCTATGTGCATATTATATATATATATATATATATATTTTCTCTTCATTTATTTTGTTTTCTTTCTTCATTCGTTATTTAATTGTGTTTACATTTAATATTTTGCATGCCATGAATTATTGTCTTTTCATTTCGTTTATTTAGTTGTTTATATTATTTCTATGTTATTGATGTATTTACTATTGTTGTATTTATTATTATGGCATTTGTACATATAATTTAACATTACGTTATCTTTTCACTCGAATTTAAAAATAGAACTTTTCAAAATAGAGATAATACTCTTATTTAGGATTTTCAAGAAAATTGAGCCCTAACGTATTGGGTTCCGATTTTCTTCGTAAAATCTAACAATCCAGGATTGCTCTTTAATCAAACAAAACAAAACTTGTCATCAGGAATTCAATAGGTTGTGTCCTAACGTATTGGATATGACACGTTGATTTCTCGAGACAAAGATTTTTTTAAAAAAAATAAATAAAGGAAATATTGAATGTTTGGGATTTTAGGAAATTGTGCCCTAATGTATTGGGTTGCGATTTCTTCATAAATTTTAAACAATTAGATATTTTCTTAAATTTTATACAAGCTTTTTTTTGGACCGACTCATCTTGAAAAGAATAAAATGTTGTGCCCTAACGTATTGGGTGTGATATTTTTCTTTTCAAAAAGAGAAAGTCTTAATAAATAATTTAATTTAACTAAGGATAGTATTGTTTTTTTTCTCGACTATAAGATATTAATTAATCAATTTGGTACCAATTTTTGGGCGTTACGAGGGTGCTAATCCTTCCTCGTACGTAACTGACTCCCGAACCCGTTTTTCTAAAACTCGTAGACCAAAGCTATTTTTTAGGTGATCCAATCACACCTCAATAAAAGATTGGTGGCGACTCCCAATTTTTATTTTTTTTCGAAAATTAATTTTTGTTTTTTTTCCAAAAATAAAAAAAATGGTTTCGACAATACACACCATCTATCTCCAAACCTAAATTATTAAAAGGGAAAGAAACCGATCAATCTTGTTTTTTTTTCTCTTACGTGCCAATTTATTAAAATATTTATAATTTAATTTAATTTTAGAAAAAACATTTTTACTTTTTATTTTATTTGGCTTAATAATATATTTGATTAAAATTTAAATATAATATATATTCCATTCCTCATTCTAAATTTTTAAAAAAAACCTAACACATTTTCATCTATTTATGTAAATGACAAAGTGATAAATAATTAATTGAATAACTTAATTATATTTTAGTTATTATAATGTTCAAAAGATTAGTTAATAATAATTAATAGTTATATTCATTAAAGTCACTCAAATTAAATTAAATTCAATGAATTATATTCTCTATGAATTTATATATATATTTTAAATTACTCAAGTTCTTAATTTTGAAATATTCATTTGTATAAAAATTTATGTGATTCTATTTCCATAATAATAAAAAGTATAAAGGTATATTTAGATTATTAAAGAATTAATTGGTTTTAAAAATGCTTCATCTAATAATTAAAATGGTAAAGCAAATTAAGAAGCTTGAATATAGACTTGATCGATAATATAAATTTAGAGTTAAGAGTAATATAGCATGTAGTAACTTTTGGTGAACCAATCATTTTTGGGTAAAAGTTAATTACCATGTGAGAAACAGGGTACAACACAAGTTGAATTTATATAGAACTATTCTTTTTCTATTTGATTTTGATTAGAGCAGAGTTTTTCAACTCTTAAATAGATGTAGTCGAAACACCTCTTGTATCATTTGTTTTTCAACATTAGTGAATTTATCTTCCTCTATCCGTAGTCTTTCCCAAAAAGGTTTTAACGTAAAATCTGTGTTCTTTTTTTTTTCTTATTGTTTTGCGATCGTTCTGCACCACCATTATCGACGTTGATTATAGCAATTAATTTATTTTAACTCAAAACTGTATTTTTTATAATTTATAAAAGGCTAAAAGTTGAATATAAATAAAATTTAAGACATTTAAATGCGAGGGGTTTAAAAGTTATTATTATTATTTGTACAACTAAAATAAATTAAACTTAATTGATAGTTTTAGAAGTAATTAATTAAATGTTAAATATGGCAACATTAAAGTTAAAAGCTACATATGTAACTTCCAATAACAACGTAAATGAAGAACTAATTTTATATTTAAATCCAAGTTAAAGATACCTATTTTATAACTGATATTTAATTTTCGTTATTATGCTATTATATTCTATAATTGGTATATTTTTATCATAATTAAATTTTAATTTAAGTCACTTCTTTAATATCGTAAAATAAAAATAAGTAAACGATAATCAATTACTTCTTTTATTATTATTTCACATATTCTAACGTTAAAAGATTTATATTATGTCTTAATTGACCAATAATTATTTTTTCATTATGAGCATAGAATTCTTCAAAAACCACTCAAATTTTAATTTTAATTTCAAAACATACATTTCCAAATGTTTTTTAATGTTGAAGTTGAAATTTCTATAAATATTTATGAATTTAGATTTAATATTTTATAAGTTTTAAATATTAAAATTTCTAATTACTTTAAATTACTATAATACCCCTTAAGAGCTCACTTTATAATAAATTTATTTAAAAATAAAACTATTGATTATTAAGAAATTTCTCTTATAACAAAGTTTTTAAATAATTTTATTTTTGTTAGGCATGCTTTTATTTTTCTCAATGTAAATAAATCTTTTATCTTTAGAATATTCATTTATTATAAAATTAAATTAAATTATAATATGATTTATGATTTATTTTATTAATTTATAAATATATAAATTTAAATTATTAAAAATTAAAATATTTTATAAAATTAGTCTACATAGTTATTTATATATATACTTTTTAAAAAGTAGGTATATTTTTAAAAATAATTTAATTTATAATATATATTAATAAAATGAAAATTTTAAGGGAGGAAGGGGAATGTATTATGGACTTGTGACATAATGTGATGGACTAATAGTAAGACATCAAAGTCTAATCCTATTTTCTCTAATCCAAAATGATTAGAACAATGTTAATAAAAAGTCTACCTTGCCCTCTCGTTTAAACTTTATTTCAAATTACATTTTTTATTAATGCAGTAAAGATTAAATCTACAACCGAGTTAATTAGACCATTGATTTTCAGTTCAATCAATTGAATCAATGGTTCAAAATAATTAATAAAAAGAATCATAATTGGTTTAACTAGTTGGATCATCAATTGTTTTGTTTCGATTCTTTATTTTTACCAACTTATAGGGTTTGCTTTATATTGGATTATATAGTGTTGGTTGAATCAATTAGACCATTGGCATCAATGGTTTCGATAACTATACTCTTCCTCTGTCTCCTCTCGATTAAAGATTTATGGGTTTTGTTTTATGTCAACATTTTATATTTATTGTTATAATTTATGTAATCTTCTAACTTTTAAAGAAAAATTAGAAGAATCCTTAATTTCTCAAGAGAAATTAAATTTTTACATATCGAATTACCAAACATATATAAATTTTAAACAAAACATGAGTTTGAAACAAATAAAATACAGTCAAAACAATTTATATGTGAAGATTAAAAGTTATAAGTTGAAAATGTTAAGTTTTGGTATTATATAAAAGTTATAAGGAAAAGTAAATGTTAACACAATAAACTTAAATGACTAATCATTAATTCATATGACTAATTTTACATAAAACTTAACTAAAGCTAATCAAAATTATTTCAATCAATAAGTAATCAAAACCTAATTATTGCCTAGCTTTTCTAAAATATATATTTGAAATTCTACTTCCTAGAATTAATAAGCGGTTATTAAAGAGTATCAGCTAATGTTAACAAGTATCATAATGAAATGAGAATGTAGACCAAAAATATTCATAAATTAATATTTTTACATTAAATGGGTAACAATCTAAATAACTTAAAATACATAAATATTATAATAAAAATTCATTAATTAAGCTTTAAAACATAATTAAATCAAAATGAATGTTATACGTTAGTAATGTAAATGGTTGGTGTTAGTGGGTATATTCCACATTGGTTGAGAGTTTTTATATAGTTTTACTTCTTACTTTCATTGAGTAATTGGGCCATAAGCTTATTACATGTGTATATTGTTGTTGTCTACTCATTCCATGTTTGCATTGACATGTACTGTGTGTATATCTTCTTTTTTTTGGATTAAGTTTTATTATTTTTCAGAAAATAATATCTTTAACAGTTTTATTTTTTCTAGTTTACTGTTCCGAAAAATCTAGTATTTTTTACTGTTGGGCGCGGAAATAGTAGGGCAGTTTCAGTGTGTTTTTTTACTCTTTTGTCCTTGCCTAATTACTGTTTTCCCCTTCCGTTACTAGTACAAATAAAGAGTTGATTTCCTCATTTTTCACACGGAACAGAAAACACAACTCTACTATCTCTAAAAAGATAATTTTCTCCTCTGTCTTCCTTTCCATTTTCCTTATAAACTTTGTCGATTCTTCCCAAATCACTTTAGAGAAAAATTGTGTCTTAGGAGTTTGGGTTTTAAGCGGGATCAACTATGACCCCTTCAAACTTTCTTGAGAATTGATCCTATTGTGAATTCCTAATAAGAGTAACACCAATCGAGTTCCATCTTCCATATTCGAGTGTACGAATATTGAAGTTGTAATGTCCCAAAATTTTGGTCTCTGTTTTGTTAATTTTTTCATCAATAAAATATCTACTTCAGTGGTTGGGGAATTTTAGCTCTATGATTGAGGTCTGGTGTTCAAATCTCTGCGTCGGCAAAATTAATCTTTTGGTTGGTTCTAGTATAGGCTGATCTTATTGTATGGTTTTATTCAAATTGAAACATTTGAAAGGGTGATGAAAGTAGGGTATTGGGATATGTTTGAATATCATTAGGACAATAATAGAAAAAGGTCATTATCTTATTTGGTTTTATTTTATTTATTTTTCCTTAATTTTGCCAAAGTTTACTCCCATGTTTTGTTTCAAGTTGGTTACCCCTCATTCCCCATTTGTTTTACACGCCGCTTGTTCTTTTCTTTACTATTGAAATCTGCTTTCTTCTATATTTGATTTTTCCCTTCCATTTCGTTTTTCTTTTATTCTTCAATTTTTTCTACTGCTAATTCTTGAAGAGCTAATCCTTGTTTTGTGGGCTACGTACTAAAGGTAAGTCGTGATCGTTCCCTAATTTTTGTGTTTGTTATTCAATTCTCTTGTTAGTGATGGTTATGTTTAGGTGTGTTTGAGTGTTTCGTCATTGAGTGTTTCATCATTGTTAATCTTTGTACGAGTGTGTGTGGGTCGTGTGGGCTACACAGGCTGGGCTATTTAGGCAGAGTGGACCCAAAATTTAGAATTTTTCCCTAGGGTCGTACACGTCATTCCGATCGACCATGGGCTTTCCGTGGGGTCGATATGTGATTAAATATGCTATAAAACATAAAATTTGGTCATTTGTTACTATAATATCTGATATCTGCAAATGTATTTGAGCTATCATATGGTAATTAAAATCGAGAGTAATGTTAAATACATATGTGATTTGTATATGAAATGTTATGTATGATCTCTGGTCTGAATATATCTGATTCTAGGATGATATATATTATGTGGAGGAAGTGTTTTTTGTGAGAGGCGACATTTTGCCCATTATACTGGCAGCACAACTACAAATATTCTGAAAAGTGTCATAATGACACTAAGTGGTGTGTAGGGTTGGATGAGTGTTTTGTACCCATATAGTGTGTTGGGATGGTCGGAGATGGTGTGTAGCGGATGAAGGTAGGAAAGCATGTTTGTATCTGTTCTGCTCTGATATGATCCTGTTTCTGTAAAATATGTCTTATATAAATTTACTGTTAAGTTATCTATTACGTTCTGAGTTTCGCTAACTCATGCTCCGTTTGTCTGATATTTTCAGGTGATCCTCAAAATTAGGTAGGTCGGCGCAATAGAGCTTGGTTATTAAGTTTTTTGTTCAGTTTGTTTATTGTCATTAATTAATTTGGGTTAAAGTGTTTTTGTAAATTTTTGAGTATTTGGACAGTTTGGTTGTTTGGGTTTTGAACTTTATTTTCATTTTTCATAAAATACTGCTTAAATATTCTATTGACGAAATTTGTTTTCCCGTAAAAGTAATGGGTTTCAAACAATAGATTGTGATTTCAAAAATCGAAATTCCAAAAGTTTCCATTACAAAATTAAAATTTTTATTTAGAAAATGTAAACAAACAACTTTTTCAATTAAATAGTTTTGTCAAATATGTTTTCTCATAAAACGGGTTTTTAAGTAACACAAGTTTACGATATTTTTCAAAATATACGAGAATTGAATTTACAACTGTTTTCTTAGCATCTTTAGATCTATCTATAACGTTCAGGCCGGGTTTGGGGTGTTATAGAAGCACTGTGTTAACCTTAGGGGGCGTCATCCACTACACGATTACACTGGTTAGGGTGAATTTGTTTCTAAGACAGTGGATTTACCACGGCACAATAAATTTCTGATTTCATATTTCATTATTTATTTTCCAATTAGTGCTAACATATTTGTTTTGCAGTAGCTTATTTTCCATCAATTTTGAAATGAATTATTGCTAAAACATGTCTACCCCGACCAACAAATACATCCCTGATCTATCCAAGCTTGAACCTCTCAACGGGACTAACTATCATCACTGGTCTTAGAGGATGGTCATCTTATTCAAACAACTTGAAGTTGACTACGTCCTCTTCGGTCTACCTACCATCGAGAAACCTAAAGATTCAACCATCGTTCCCAAATATCTAGAGGTCGTTGCTTCAAAAGCTAAATTTGAAAAAAAATCAACAAAATGGTAAGAGGTCACATGTTAAGCCTTATGACTAACAACCTCTTCGACTTGTTTGTAAAAAATAAATCTACTAAATCCATTTGGGATACTTTGGAGAAGAAATACGGAGCTGATGATGCTGGAGTCAAGAAATATGTTGTTGGTGAGTGACTCAAGTTCCAAATGACCGATGATAAGTCAATTATAGATTAAGTCCATATTTACGAGAAGTTGATTTTTGATATTCTAGTGGAAGGGATAGAGATATGTGAGATTCTCTAAGAAAATGTTTTGATTGAGAAGCTACTGAAATCCTGGTCTAACTATTGTAATCTCTTAAAGCACAAAAAATAAGACATTCCTTTGAAAGAACTGATTAGCCATATGAAGATTGAGGAAGTCAATCGTCTTAAAGATAAGGCTTTAGTTACCTCAACTCAATTCCCTTTAAAAGATAACTTTGTCGAATTTGGTTCTAGTTCCAAATTTAGCAAGAATAAAGACGATGGGAGTTCAAAGAAGGTAATAAAATTCCAGAGTTAAAAGGTTATCAACTTCAAGAAACTTGGGAAGAATAAGAAACCCAATGTAACACCCCCATACTCGACTTGATCGTTAAGTCAAGGCATCAGGATGTCACATTTGTTGCCGAAGCAACTACCGAAAATTTCAGATAAATTTATCATATTATTTAATTAATGTAGATAATTAACTCATTTTAGTAATAATTGAATTTAAAATAGAACTAATAATGAGTTAAAGGAGCTTATTAAAACATCTACAATTGATGAAATGCCAAACTGTAAAGATCATAAAAATTTCTGAACTATCGTCACGACGTTGGGGTTTCCATGTCGTGACATGGCGAACATATCATCGAGACGTCATCTCCATTTTCTTATAAGTTCCATGTTTTATTTTTATTTATTTATTTTTATATATCATTACCTGAATATATATTCAGATGTCATAATCGCCACTTCATTTTACATATCATCCACTTACATATATTTCTAATATCAAGTTCTTATAAAAACATGATATTCAATCAAAGATAACAAATTATATAAAATTAACACAAATATTAACTGTCGAAACCATTCTTATTTTGAAAAAAACAAAAAAATTAGTTGTCGATGAAAATTGGAGTCGCCACCAATCTTTTATTAAGGGTGTGATTGGATCACCTAAAAAACGACTTTGGTCTACAAGTTTTAGAAAAACGGGTTTGCGAGTCAGTTACGTACGAGGAAGGATTAGCACTCTCGTAACGCCCAAAATATTGGTACCAAGTTGATTAATTAGTGTCTTAATGTCGAGAGTTGATATATACGATCCTTAGTTAAATTAAGTTATTCGTTAAGACTTTCTCATTACGAAAAGAGAAAAATGTCACGCTCAATGCGTTAGGGCACGATATTTTATTTCTTCAAAAAACAAATTTGTCCCAAAAGACTTGTGTTATAAAATTTAAAAGAATATCCAATTGTTTAAAATTTATGAAGAAATCGCAGCCCAATACATCAGGGCACAATTTCTCAAAATCCCAAACATTGAATATTTCCTTTATTAATTTTTAGAAAAAAAATCTTTATCTCGAGAAATCAACACGTCACATCCAATGCTTAGGACACAACATATTGAATTCCTATCGACAAGCTTTTTATTTTGTTTGTTTTAAAAAAAACATTCTCGATAATTAAATTCAACGAAGAAAATTGGAACCCAATACGTTAGGGCTCAATCTTTTCGAAGAGTCTAAATTCGAGTATTGCCTTTATTTTCGAAATTTTCTATTTTAAAAATTTGAGTAAAAAACGATATAATGTTTCATTGGATGTATGTATAAATGTCGCTTTAACAAATAACAATAACATATACAACCATGGTATAGAAATAATATAAACATAAATACGAAAAAATAAACAATGACATGCAAAGTATCAAATAAATGAGCAAAATAAAAAAACATTCTTTTAAAATATAAATGAAAACATAAATCAATAAAAATGAAGGAAATAAGCAAAAATATAAAGAATAAAAGGTACATAATATATACATTGAAATTATGAAGAATAAAAAACATATGATTTACATATAAAATTTTGGATTATAAAATTTATATAAACAAAAGACATAATGCATTTATGAAAATAAAGAAAAACTTATATAAATATATATATATTTTATAAAATATGTGTTAAAAATATAAGTATGTATTTAAGCATTTTATAAAATAAACAAAACATAGATATATATATAAATATAAAAAATATTCATTAGAAAAAATATATAAATATATTTACATGTACATATAAAAAAAATAAATATATACATATATATAAATTATAAAAAAATAATTACATATATATAAAGAATAATAATAATTACATTATTGAAATTAATTAATTTAAAAAAATAAAAATAAAAAGACTAAATTGAACTGTAGATAAAAAATCTGGGGCAAATCCGCAAATAAGTGAGATTTAAAGGACCATATTGAACACGCCAATAATGCAGAGGGGCTGGAAAGGAAATTTTCCCTTCTCCTCTAAACGGCGCCGTTCAAATCGGACCAAATTGAAAACAAAAATTTAGTAACGAGGCGAATTTTAAAAATAAAATAAACCAAATTGTAAAAACATTAAAAGGCGGATGGGCTAAGTGCGCAATTTACCCCTCCGCATAAAAACACGCGGATCCTAGGCCGGGACGGGTCGGGTCGGCCTCCGTAAAACGACGCCGTTTTGGACGTATGGGGCCTCTCCAAAACGACACCGTTTTGGTACCCTATATAAGCCTCTAACTTTCCAAAACAAATTCATATTAAGCTATTTAAAAAAAAACAAATCCTATCAAAAAAAAGCTCTCCCCCCCAGTTCGTCCAGCCAGGGGCCCAGGCATCGGCCGGTCGTCGACCACCGCGCCGGTTACCGATCTCTGACGACGGCACCGCCGTCTGCAGTGGCCGAAAAAGGGAAAAATCTCCTACTTGGCCTTTTAGACCCCCCTAAGCCCAAATCTGGGTTCAAATCCTTCAAAACACTGCCAAAAAAGCCCCAAATCTCGAGAAACCTTTCAGTTTCCGGCCCTTCATCCTCGGAGACGACTACCTCGGCCATCCACGGCGATCTGGGCACCATTAAAGGTTGTTTCTTTCCTCTTTTACTTTGTTTTATTCGTTTGTAAAAAATAATAAATATAACAGTAGAATAAATAAATAAAAATTGTAAGTATCAACCTTTTTTGATCGATTTTTCTCTTCGTATTGAACTCTCGGTTTTGCTGTGAAAATAATAGCCTTTTTTTATTGATTTTCCACTCCCTTTTACAGTATCTTCATGGCTTTTTTATAGCCCTAATGAAACAATATAAAGAAGAAACAAATCTGTTTTTATTTGATTTGCGAATCTTTGATTCTCTTGCCATATTCTGTTTGCTGTGCAGGTGAAGATTTCAGCTCGTGCGAGGCGGCGCGGATGCTTACCCTAGACACCCTAGGGTTTCCTAAATCTGTTTTGGGCCGTATGTGTAATTGGGCCAATATTGGGCCATGTATTTTGGGCCGACTATTTTGTCTTATTAATTGGCCCATATAGGCCTATTTGTAATTCGGGCCTTTTAGACCCGGGCAAGATCGGGCATCTACAGCTGCCCCTCTTTGCTCATTATTGTGTAACAAGGACAGAGCAAAGACCTTAAAAATGTCCAATTTTTCCCGGTCGTGCTAGGCCTTGGTACTCTTCTTCTTGAAGTAGCCTCATTCCTTCCTACTGCATCTTCAGAGGTATAGGAACTAGTGCTTCAATCTACTCCACTGCAATGTCAGGGAGATAGGATTTGTACGTTATAGTTTCTCAAAATTTGCTAACTTTAATCTGCTCCACTGCCACTTCAGGGAGATAAGACTTATATCTTCAACTTGATCCGCTGCAACTTAAAGATAAATTTGATGCGATCTACTCTACTGTAATTTCAGAGAGATAAGATCCATCATTCTAATCCACTCCACTAACACTTTAGGGAGATAAGACTAGATGCGATTTGCTCTCTGTAACTTTAGATAGATAAGATCTGTTTTAATCCGCTCCACTACAACTTCAGGGAGATAGGATTATTGGCTTTAATCTGCTCCACTGCAAAACTTCAGGGAGATAAGATTTGCCATCTTCAGTCTGCCCCATTGCAACTTCAAAAGGATAAGACTTGCTTACTCAGTCTGCTCCCCTGCAACTTCAGAGAGATAAGACTAGATGCGATCTGCTCTCTGTAACTTCAGAGAGATAAGATCTATCACTTTAATCCGCTCCACTGCAACGTCAGGGAGATAGGATTATTGGCTTTAATCTGCTCCACTGCAACTTTAGGGAGATAAGATTTTCCATCTTCAATTTGTTTAACTGGAATGTCGGGGAAACAAGATTCACCGTCGTAGCTTCAATCTGTTCCACTATACCGCCAAGGAAGTAAGATTCGCCGTTGCGGCTTCAATCTTTTTAGTTGTAATTTTGGGGAAACAAGATTCACCGTCGTAGCTTCAATCTGTTCCACTACACCGCCAAAGGAGTAAGATTCGCCGTTGCGGCTTCAATCTTTTTAATTGCAATGTTGGGGAAACAAGACTCGTCATCATAGCTTCATTCTATTCCACTACAACGCCAGGGAAGTAAGATTCGCCGTTGCGGCTTCAATCTTTTTAATTGCAATGTTGGGAAACAAGATTCGCCGTCGTAGCTTCAATCTGTTCCACTACACCGCCAGGGAAGTAAGATTCGCCGTTGCGGCTTCAATCTTTTTAATTGCAATGTTGGGAAACAAGATTCGCCGTCATAGCTTCAATCTGTTCCACTACACCGCCAGGGAATTAAGATTCGCCGTTGCGGCCTTAATCTTTTTAATTGCAATGTTGGGGAAACAAGATTCGCCGTCGTAGCTTCAATCTGTTCCACTACACCGCCAGGGGAGTAAGATTCATCGTTGAGGCTTCAATCTGCTCCACTATAATGCCAAAGAGATAGGATTCGCTGCCCACAATTTCAATCGCTCCACTTCAGCTAATCCAAGCCTTAACGCCAGGGAGATAAGATTCGCCGTCGTGGCTTCAATCTGCTCCGCTACAACGCCAGGGAAATAAGATTCGTCGATGTTGCTTCAATCTTTTCCATTGCAACGCCAAAGCGATAATACTGTTGTCTTCGATCTGCTTCACTGCTAGTATAGGAAGGCAAGATCTGCTATTTTCAACCTACTCAACTACTGGTCAGGGAGACAAGGCTGGAGTTTTCACTGGTTTGTTCTCTGGGGAACATGACTTGTATAATTCAATTCATGAACCTAATTATGCCTAGTGATTAGGATGTCATGATCTGAATGGATCAAATGCTCCTAACTAGATGCGTATGAATGATGTTTGTATGAATGCAGAATGTCATTTTTTGAGAATGATCTTTCTTTATCGCTTAGGTTGTTGTTGCTCAAAGTTTATTAAGGCTTTATCACTGACGTGCTGCAACACCTTCTTACTCGGCTGGCATTTCCAAAGAAACACTTGATCAAATTGCCCCCCACTGTGAATTTCAAAGTTTGATCAAATTACTCACCTTGGTAATCATTGCTTGTTTGTTCATTGAAGTTTTGTCACCAACAAGATATCTTGTCATCTCGTTCAATCAATATTTGGGCAACAAAATCCAAAAGAATAGTCTTAATTTAGACTTTTCCTTCTTAGACATTTCAACCTTTAAACTTGGTGTGTTCTAAACAATAGTCTTGTTTCAGGTTACTGTATTATTTAGAAACTTCTAGAGTAATATGCAAAACTTCCCTTGTGAAAGTTTTATTAGTCTATTAATCATTATTCCAATGCAACATGCTTGTAAGAGATCATAACAATGGGTAAGAATAGAATTGATTTAGAGCGTGGCTCCGAAATTATCAAAGATAGTAAAGAAAGATAACAAAGAAATCAATTGAGAACACATATCTTGGAAAAGAATGAAGTATTCCAAGAACAACAAATTCAATATAAATAGTATGAAGACTAGGTGCCCCAGATATCGCAGCTTGAACTTCTCTGTACAAACTCTTTGAAAGACCATTCTGAGTTTAACATGTGTTTAAGAGATCTACAGCACTTTGTCGATGTCCCAAGATGTCGCCTACCCTTTCTGTTGATTCAAGTATAGCAAGATCACCGCATGCCCCCAATCTGATCAATCTTTGAGCGGCCCTTTTCGAGTTTTCAATTCAAATCCCCTTTGGTCTCAAGGCGCCCTTTGCGGGTTTTCACCTTAGCCTCTCCATTTTACTTTTTCTATTTTTATTTTTTTTCACATTTTTTTCTTTTCTTCTTCTTCTTCTTGTTTTTTTTTTCGACTCAAAGTGCCCTTTGCGGGTTTTTACTGTGGTTATCTCATTCTTTAAGCGAAATATTTCTTGACTGAATCTGAGTTTACACGACTTTGCAGGTTTTTATCATCCATCTTGCTCAAAATCAAAACTCATTTGGAAAAGACCTTCTCTACAACATAAGGTTCTTCCCAATTTAACATCCGTTTCCCTCCAAAATATTTTTTGTAGAGGGAGGATCTTCAACATTAGGTCACCCTCGTGGAATTCTCTAGGATGTACCTTTTGTTATAGGCTCGCATCATTCATTTTTGGTACATCTGACCATGATGAATAACTTTAGCCTTTTTTCTTTTATCAAGTTCAACTGATCACATCACAATTGGATCCGTTCTGCTTCATCCAACTTACTCAGCCAATACCCAGAGAAAAAGAATTTCGACCGTGATAAACTAAAAAGAGAGGCATTGCCCCGGAAGAGTTTTTCACTGCACCATTTATGATATTAATCCTAAACATACTACAAAATTCTGATATCGTGCTGCCGTTCAGATTGCAATGATAGTGCTTAACCCAGGCATATCCTGGTATGACCATGCAAGGACATATTTGAATTCTTGAAGTAACTCAGCGACGTCTTGCTTTGTTTCTTCGGCTATGCATGTTCCCTCAAGGTCACAATCTCCATTGACTCCTCAGGAGGTAAATTTGTTTCTCTTCTTGCTATAACATCCTCAACAAGTCAAGAGATAAGCTACAGTCTATGTCATTTTCAAAGTCATGAAATCTCTCTAAACACATGCCTTGCTCAAAAGGAAATTCTGAGTCTGTAGCAGCGTCACTCTTGTTATTGATATCTGGGGACCCATAATAAATATCAAAGAATACACAAAAGAATGCATAAATTTATGAATAACTATTTGTACAATTATGATTATGAATGAATAAAAGCATAATGTGGAAAAAAATCCAAAAGAATGAAAGAATAATTATTCGAAAAGAATGAAAGAATATTGGCTCAAAAATGAATGCAAAGATGTATTTTATTAGAATAACGACGTTCAGACATAAGCCTATTTCATAAAGGAATTCTTATTGCCTCTAGGCTAAAGGCAACAAGTGTGTTCTGAACATTACTCTAAGTAAGCTCTAGATGCTATAGAGATTTCTTCTACAATCCGATTATTTAGAACACTCTTAAGTTTATCTAACAAGGTCCCTTTTCAAGTGTGTCTTCATATACGACATTGATGTGATCGTTTCCCACCACTTCTTCATACATTGCACTCAATCCATTATCAATCATGATTGGGTAGTGGATTTTCTGCACTAGATGAGTCATCAAACTTAACAACACCCATGTTGATTAGTCTTTCAACTAGCTTTTTAAATGTAGTGCAATTCTCTATTGAGTGCCCCGTAATTCCCGCATGATAATCGCATTGTGCACTTGCGTCATACCATTTGGGGTACGGAGGCTGTGGAGGCTTCACATGAAATGGGGAGACAACATGCGCCTCAAATAAGATTTGATATAGCTCCTTATACGACATTGGAATTGGCGTGAACTGGAGCTTCTCAGTACCTTACTCTACACCTGATTCTTGTCTTGATGAACCCTGCTGATTAGCAACCACTTTTCTTGGTTGATTCACCGTAATCGATTTACTGTACATATTCACGATGTTCATCTTATTTTTTTCCTTTGAGGCTTGCCTTCTGTTATTTCCTCCAGCATCAATCTTTCCACTTCTGATAGCATTTTCTATCATTTCACCATTCATAACTATGTCAAAAAAGCTTTTTGTGGCACTTCATAACATATGTGTGATAAATGGGGCCTTCAATGTGTTAACGAAAAGCATTGTCATCTCTCTTTCTTGAAGAGATGGCTGAACTTGGACGGCAACCTCCCTCCACCTGTGTACGTATTGCCTAAAACTTTCACTGGGCTTCTTTTCCATATTTTGTAGAGTGATTCTATCAGGTATCATGTCGGTTACATGACTGTACTGCTTTATGAATGCCTTTGCTAAATCTCTCCACGAATTAATCTTGGTACGGCTCAATTGATTGTACCAGTTGGAAGCTTCCCCTGTGAGGCTATCCTGGAAACAATGTATTAGTAGTTGGTCATTGTTAACATATCCAGCCATTCGCCTACAGAACATGGTTATAGGAGCTTTTGGGAAACTTGTCCCATTGTATTTTTCGAATTCTGGCATCTTAAACTTATTAGGGAGTACCAATTCTGGGACTAAACTTAATTCTTTAGCATCGATCCCACGATAGTTTTCAGTGATCTTCATCGCCTTAAACTTCTCTTCTAGCCATTATTCTTTCTTTTTCAGTCACTTCATCGAAGTCAGGAATGGCAGGGTTAGCAGGGTGGTTTCTGGGGTTAGAGCCCGATCCAGCCTGGAAGTTTGAAGCACCGGCCTGGAACTACTGAGGCCTGATTGTGACAGTAGATTTGTGCGGGTATACCTCAGCTTGGGTTCGCACATGTGGAGGAGTAAAGCCTGGAGGATAGAGAAATTCATCATTATTTCCCTCTTCGGCATTAGCCATGGGGCCCTTTCCCTTATCATTTCCCCCAGTCAATAGTTGGGTCAACTTCGCCATCATTTCCTTTTGAGATTCCAGCATCTTCTCCGATATATCCTGTTGCATTTTGTCTAACCGCTCCTGCATTTGTAGCTGAAGTCGGTCTTGCATCTCCTTTTGGTACTGTTCGAGATTTTCCAATCTTTGATCCATGTCTTTGGTTTTCGCTTGAGTACCATAATGATTTTTGGTAGATTGGTTGGTTTCCAGATTAACTGAGAAATGATTTATATCAATTAGAATCTTTTAATATTTTTTAATGCATATAAAGCAAATGCAATGCATGAAATGAATGCAAAAAGGCGTCAATTTTGATTCAATTTCATTTAAGAAAACTTTACTAGAAAATAAATTTCTTTATATAAAGTGAATTACAAATAAAGCTTTACCCTATTTTCAGAATTCTAATCTTCCTAAGTAACAAAGCTAACTCTTGCCCTCGATCCAATTCTAATTCATACTTCACACTCAGCATGTCAGCCTGTACTGCCAAAGTCTGTATGTGATCAACTACTTCTCGAATCTGGACCACAGCTTCCTCCATAATATGATCTCTGCTCCTAACTTGATTCTGAAAGTAGTGAAGCTGTTCATTATTACGACTTTCATTTGCTTCCAAATACTCGATCTGGATCTCATAATTTTGCAATGTCGTTTCCAACTCTTCTACTCTTTTCTTCATTTCCTCAATCTTGCTCAAGCTTGCTTTCAACTCTATTTCGGAATTTCGATTTCGATACTGACGAAGAGATCTTTCCAACTCGGTCACCCTATCCTTTAATTCACCTTTTTCTCTTTGGCTATCTGACAAACTCTTTTCTAAAGCCTCGTTTCGTATCTGCATCTCTTGGAATTTTCGTTCCCATCTATCGGCTTTGTACTTTCTTTCTCGAATTTCTTCACGCCGCTGTTCTGAAGTTTTTCCCAGCCCTACAGTTCTCATTGACAGACGCAACTTTTTTATAATTTGTCTTCAGACTATCCAACTCCTCCTCAGCCTTATTTTTCCACTTTCTCAATTTCTCAGTTTCGAGCTTTTAAACGTCTATGTCTAATCTTAAGTTCATCTTCTCTTCCTCCATTTGTTCTATCCTCTTTTCTAAATTCGCATTTCTTCTTTCAAAATATTGTCTTATGATTTCTAACTCAGAAGGGACGACCCGCAAATATTCCTCTATTGACTGGCTATTTTCCTGATTTGACTTGGGTGTATTATCATTGATCCTCCTAACCCACCATTCATTATATTTAGGAGTTGTCATCGGCCCCACGGCTAACCTCTTCATCCGGCGAGTGTGTTTCCATGCATTGGATATCTCTTGAATCTTTTTTCTATAACCATCATCCCTGTATGAGAATTCACAATCAGCTATTCCTTGGGTCGCAGGTATAATTGCTTTGACCTATACTGTCTTAGCACTAGCAATGGGACATATCCAACAGCTCCCCAAAGTCCAAGTAGAGGAACCCAATCAAAATTACCACATCTATACAGGACCTCATCCAGAAGCAACCAATGGGCTCTCCACTCGATGTCCTCTTGACGATTCTGAAGAATTGCCATCCACTTCTCCTCCGAAATGTCATCTCTCCTTGGTGTGGCTACAATCTCCTTTAGTGGCGAATAATTTTCAGAGAAAACCCTATACGAACCCTATCAACCTTCCAAAAGTGACTGTGAAACCACGTGAGTAGGAACTGTGCACATCCAATAAATCTACCCTCTTCCGCTTTTTGGCATGCACTCAATGACCTGAAGGTTTCTGCCAAAATTGCTAGAAATAGTGTAACCCTCTTATCAAGCTGGTCAAATAAATTGGTGACTGCTTCATCAACATGTCCCAAAGCTTTGGGGAAGACAACTAAGCCATATATACTCAAAGCAAAGACGTCTAACCTCTTCCTCACATCTGGGTGTGTTAGAATTAAATCTTTCAAACTCTTCCAAGGAATGCACTTGCTATCCCCCTTTTCCTTAATCCATGCAGCAACCCACTGCTCACTCATACCCGTTATATTCATCAACTTCTTCGAAAAGGTTGGGACATTCACAGCTCTCGAGTAGACTTTATCTACTTGAAACTTTGAACATCGAAGTAAAGCCACATATTCTTCTATCGTAGGCACCAAATCGACCTTCCCAAATGTGAAGCAACTGTAAGCAGGATTCCAAAATTGGGCGATGGCTCGAAACAAGTGTTTGTCTACCTTCACATCAAGCAAATAAGGCAAATCCCCATAATTATTATAAAATAGCTGTCTAACCTCGTCATTCCACTGATCCCAGATTTCCTTCAATTCTTGCAAATAGTTTTGAGTTACACTGATGCGCGTAAAGTCCCATAATTTTGATACATATCCATCAGCCAAACTATCGTCTTTCTCTTGCTGCGTTGTTTTAGACCAAGTTCGGACAGCCGCATTATCTTCCACTTTATCAAGAAACCCTTTTTTCCATGATAAGCTTTCTATCTAGCAACTGAATATGAACCGACGCCTTTTATAATGAAATGAAATGCCATGTCATGCAATCAAAATAAAACATAAAAAAAGTCAGTATCATATATAAACATTGAATAAAATCAAGAAATAGTAAAACACCTGTTCGGATATCTATTAGGGTTCAGTGTAGCTCTACCTAAGGTGGATTCCTAAGGTTCATTATATGAAGTTCGTCTTCTAGGGCAAATGTACCTGAACCAGCAAATTCCTCGATCTTCACCCATTATAGGCTCATACAGATCAAGTTCAGTTCAAGGGAATACATTTTCCCTATGACTATACGGAGATGAAAATCTCATGAAGGCATAGGTACAGATGTATTCCGAAAGCGATCCACAATCCTATACGGAGGTGAAAACCTCACGAAGGAATTTCTCACTCCCACTTAGAAGGGTAAAATCATTCAACTCATGTAATGTATAATGCAAACAATACTTAGATCAATTAAGCAAGAAAATAATGAATGCAAAAGGATCTTTAAAACAAATTTCATTTTTTTGACCATAAGACAGAAATTAATTAACTTTGTGGCTCGACTCTCAAAATAAGTCCCCAGCGGAGTCGCCAAGCTGTCAAAACCATTCTTATTTTGAAAAAAACAAAAAATTAGTTGTCGATGAAAATTGGAGTCGCCACCAATCTTTTATGAAGGTGTGATTGGATCACCTAAAAACCGACTTTGGTCTACGAGTTTTAAAAAAACGAGTTTGGGAGTCAGTTATGTACGAGGAAGAATTAACACTCTCGTAACGCCCAAAAATTGGTACCAAATTGATTAATTAGTGTCTTGATGTCGAGAGTTGATATATACGATCCTTAGTTAAATTAAGTTATTCGTTAAGACTTTCTCATTTCGAAAAGAGAAAAATGTCACGCCTAATGCGTTAGGGCACGATATTTTATTTCTTCAAAAAACAAGTTTGTCCCAAAAGACTTGTGTTATAAAATTTAAAAGAATATCCAATTGTTTAAAATTTATGATGAAATCGCAGCCCAATACATTAGGGCACAATTTCTCAAAATCCCAAACATTGAATATTCCCTTTATTAATTTTTAGAAAAAAAATCTTTATCTCGAGAAATCAACACGTCACATCCAATGCATTAGGACACAACATATTGAATTCCTAACGACAAACTTTTTATTTTGTTTGTTTTTTTAAAAAAAACATTCTCGATAATTAAATTCAACGAAGAAAATTGGAACCCAATATGTTAGGGCTCAATCTTTTCGAAAAGTCTAAATTCGAGTATTGCCTTTATTTTCAACATTTTCTATTTTAAAAATTCGAGTAAAAAATGATATAATGTTTCATTGGATGTATGTATAAATGTCGCTTTAACAAATAACAATAATATATACAACCATGGTATAGAAATAATATAAACATAAATAAGGAAAAAATAAACAATGACATGCAAAGTATCAAATAAATGAGCAAAATAAAAAAAAGCATTCTTTTAAAATATAAATGAAAACATAAATCAATAAACAAATGAAGGAAATAAACAAAAAATAAAGAATAAAAGGTACATACTATATACATTGAAATTATGAAGAATAAAAAAACTTATGATTTACATATAAAAATTTGGATTATAAAATTTATATAAACAAAAGACATAATGCATTTATGAAAAACATATATATATAAATTATAAAATATGTGTTAAAAATATAAGTATGTATTTAAGCATTTTCAAAATAAAAAACATAGATATATACATATATATATATATAAATATAAAAATATTCATTAGAAAAAATATATAAATATATTTACATGTACATATATAAAAAATAAATATATACATATATATAAATTATAAAAAAATAATTACATATATATAAAAATAATAATAATTACATTATTGAAATTAATTAATTTAAAAAAATAAAAATAAAAAAAGATTAAATTGAACTGTAGACAAAAATCTGGGGCAAATTTGTAAATAAGTGAGATCTGAAGGACCATATTGAACACGCCAATAATGCAGAGGGGCTGGAAAGGAAATTTTCCCTTCTCCTCTAAACGGCGCCGTTCAAATCGGACCAAATTGAAAACAAAAATAAGGTAACGAGGCGAATTTTAAAAATAAAATAAACCAAATTGTAAAAATATTAAAAGGCGGATGGGCTAAGTGCGCAATTTACCCCTCCGCATAAAAACACGCAGATCTTAGGCCGAGCCGGGTCGGTTTCGGGTTGACCTCCCTAAAACGATGCCGTTTCGGACGTATGGGGCCTCTCCAAAACGGCACCATTTTGGTACCCTATATAAGCCCCTAACTTTCCAAAAAAAAATTCATATTAAGCTATTTTAAAGAAAACAAATCCTTTCAAAAAAAAAGCTCTCCCCCCAGTTCGACTGGCCAGGGGCCCGGGCATCGGCTGGTCATCGGCCACTGTGCCGACCGCCGATCTCCGGCGACGGCACCGCCTCTGCGGTGGCCAGAAAAGGGAAAAATCCCCTACTTGGCCTTTTAGACCCCCTAAGCCCAAATCTGGGTTCAAATCCTTCAAAATACTGCCAAAAAAGCCCCAAATCTCGAGAAACCTTTCGATTTCTGGCCGTCTATCCTCGGAGACGACTACCTCGGCTGTCCATGGCGATCTGGGCACCACTAAAGGTTGTTTCTTTCCTCTTTTACTTCATTTTATTCGTTTGTAAAAAATAATAAATATAACAGTAGAAGAAATAAATAAAAATTGTAAGTATCAACCTTTTTTGATCGATTTTGCTCTCCGTATTGAACTCTCGATTTTGCTATGAAAATAATAGCTTTTTTATTGATTTTCCACTCTCTTTTACAGTATCTTCATGGCTTTTTTATAGCCCTAATGAAACAATATAAAGAAGAAGCAAATCTGTTTTTATTTGATTTGCGAATCTTTGATTCTCTTGCCATATTCTGTTTGTTGTGCAGGTGAAGATTTCGGCTCGTGTGATGCGGCATGGATGCTTACCCTAGACACCCTAGGGTTTCCTGAATCTGTTTTGGGCCGCATGTGTAATTGGGCCATATAGGCCTGTTTGTAATTTGGGCCTTTTAGACCCGGCAAAATCGGGCATTTACATTAAACTTTTACAAATAAGACCATTGGAGGACTTGCACTTTCAAAAGTAGTTTACCCACTTTACGTATATTTCATATTTATTTCTAAATTGTGCCAATCAATTTAATTCTTCATAAAATTTTAACAAAGAATTCAATATTTCATCAATTAACAATTATTCACTTATTATTTTATCAATTCGTTTAAACATACTCACATGTATTAATCATTCCATCACTTACAACCATTTTGAAACATTTCAAATTCATCTAATTCATCTACTATATATATATATATATATATATATATATATATATTCATATTTTTGCCTCCTCCTCCTCTCCATTCTACATCCTTTATGTATATATTTGTTACAATATTTAACTTTTAGTATATAACATGCTTATATGTAACATTATCTATAATTCCACCATTTACTTATGTGTTCATATCAAAGGTGTCCACTTGAGTCATAGTCACTAAATTATTTATATCTTGAGCTACAGAATTTGAAATTAAGATCTGCTTGATGTTTTTGAAACTAGATGAAAATATATTTTTACAATAAAATTTTAGAATTTATGAATGAGAAAATAAGTACAGTAAATTCTTCAAACTTGTCACTATTCTGCTGTTTGACAGCTTCGACCTTTCTTTACTAAAAAATAATTATCTCTTAGTACGGGATTTGGATGATGTTTTTGTTTGTTTCTATTGAAAATAGACTGATTAATAATTTAAACATATAAATTTAATATCCAAATAATTTTTTTAAAATTTTTTATGATTTTCCAAAGTCAGAACAGGGGAACCTGAATCCACTCCAACCTTGTTTTACGAAAATTAATATATATCAAACTTTAAAATTCTATTTCTTTCACCGTTTCTTCCATATGAAACTAGACTCAATAAGATTTAATTAAATATTGAATTCAATCTCTAACTAAATTTCTATAATTTTGGTGAATTTTCAAAGTTAAGTCACTTCTTCTATCCAAATTGTTTTAATGGATTTGTTTTTCTTTTCATGGTTCTTTACGCTATCTTTAATTCATTCACACATAATTGTCATACTTTTAATTACCATACAATTTTTAGACACTTATGTTTATGTGTAGATTACATATTCATTTCTTAGTCTTAGTACTTTTCACCATACAAATCACATTCTCTCTTACCAATTTAGTGTTTTAAGTCTCTGTTCTTCATCAAATACTTTCTATTTCTAGTATTTAGATTAAATACATGTTTCATACATCTCACTCAAAACATATTTAACTCAATTTATTTAAATATAAGTAGGTTTAGTATGAAACTTACCTTTTTGTCAAGAATTTCTTCATTTCTTCTTCATTTCTACGTATTTCTCATCTTCACCACTTTCCTTCCTTTTCTTCTCATTTTCTCCACTTTCATCTTCTATTATCTTGCTTCTAAATTGATGAACATATTCTCTAGAATCTCTACTTCATCTTCTCTCTTTAATATCTAAGGAAATTTTCAAAATTTTGGGTAAAAGGTAGGTTTTCATGGTAAATGACTAAATTGTAAAGAAAAAAAAACTTCTTTTCTCACCCTTTCACTCACGTTGGAAGGATGATTCATTTCCTTCATCCTTCCTCTCTTTTATACTACCATTTTCTAAATAAAATAATAATAAATATCTAAGCAAAATATTAATAAAATAATAACTAATTAATTAATTAATTAATTAAAAATCACCAAAATATCATCAACATCATCATTACATTCTAGAAGTCTCCTCTTGCTAATTGACCATTTTTCCCTTTATGATCTTTTAAAATTCCATCCTTTAATCATCACTTAATTTGATAAAATTACAATTTAGTCCCTCACAATTCTTTACCTATTCAATTTGGTCCCTACATGCCAATTCCATATCTTAGTAAATTGGATTATTTTCACTTTTGGTCCTTTAAATTTCTCATTTTTACACTTCGATCCCCTAGATTTTGAATATTTACACTTGAGCCAAAAACTTTCTACTTATTTATGATTTAGCCTTTACTTTAAATCAATATACTAAAACCTACTTTATTATTATTATCACTTTAATACTCCTCAATATTCTCTTTTATCCGATTTATATCATTTTCTCATTTTACTAAAAAATTAATTATACACTATTCAATTTATTACTACTTTTATTATATATCAATTGTAGGGATGTTACACCCAACAACCATGTGAAGTGCTACGTGTGTGGCAAAGATGGACAAAAAGCCTACCAATGCTACCAACATTCTGACCACCAGAATAAAAACAAACCACGAGCACATGTAGTTAAAAATTCAAATGAGGTTATAGTTGTTGTGGTCTTCGAAGTAAACATGGTTGAAAAAAACACCGAGTGGATTGTAGACACAGGCGCCTCTAAACATTTCTGCACCAACAGAGAAATGTTCACCGAATTTAAAAAGGTAACTGAAGGTGAACAAGTCTACATAGGTAATTCAAGCACTTTGGAAGTACTCGGTAAAGGAATGATTTTACTCAAACTCCCTTTTGGTAAAACGTTGATATTGAGTAATGTTCTGTATGTACCTACCCTTCATAGAAATCTAATTAGTGGTGGTCTATTGAATAAGACATGCATTAAACTAGTCTTTGAATCCGATAAACTTGTACTTTCCTGAAATTGGGATTATGTGGGGAAGGTTATTTAAGTGAGGGTTTATTTGTAATTAAGAATATGTTTAATAATAATAAAGTCACCACTTCTGCTTATATTGTTGAATCATTTGACATGTGGCATTCTAAATTAGACACGTGAATATTCATTTTTTGAAGAAACTTGTAAAAATGAATCTACTTTCTAATCTAGATAATAGTAACTTTAATAAATATGAAATATGTGTTGAAACCAAGCATGCTAGACCTTCTTTAAAACTTATCATTGATAGAAAAACTAAACTTTTGGAATTAGTTCATACTGATCTAGTATACTTTAGAAACACAAAGAGTAAAAATAAGAAACACTACTATATTACATTTGTAGATGACTACTCTAGGTACACAAAGGTCTATCTTTTAAGAACAAAAGATGAAGTTGAACAAAACTTTCTCATTTATAAAGAATAAGTAGAAAACTAATTTGATAGGAAAATAAAATGTCTTAAATATGATAGAATGGGCGAGTGTGGCACTAACTTCCTTAAGGAGATTTGTGAAAATGACGAAATTATATATGAATTTTTTGCTCTCTATTTTCCACAAAAAATGGTATAACTGAAAGGAAAAACAAAACTCTAAAAGAAATGATGAATGATTTACTACTTAGTTCTAGTTTACCTGATCACATGTGGGGAGAGGACGTACTTTTTGTGAATAACATCCTTAATAGAGTACCTTATAAAAAATAGATTGTACCCCATATGAATTGTGGAAAGGTTATGCCCCTAATATGAAGTACTTTAAAGTATGGGGTGCCTAGCAAAAGAAAGCTTACCTGCTTTTAAACAGAACACCATTGGATCTAAAATTGTTGATGTTGTTTTTGCTGGTTATGCTCTGAATAGTGCTGCATATAGATTCATGCCTTTGCATGATTCTTCCATATATGAATCTAGAGATGTCGTTTTCTTTGAAAATAGTTTCCTTCTAAAGAAATTTGGTGTAAATCCTGGTACATAATTAGATGAGCATGTTTCTTTTTCTAGTACACATAATAGATATATTCTTAATGATAATGATGTGGAACCTAAGAGAAGTAAAAAACAAAGGGCTACCACTAGTTTCGAACTTGATTTTCTTACTTCTTTTATAAATAAAGTTAATGATTTAGACTTAATAAATGATTCTACTACTCGTGCATTTTTTATAGATGAGGATCCAAAAACTTATGATGAAGCCAAAGTTCAATAGATGCTAGTTTTGGAGAAATGCTATTAATAATGAGCTTGAATCTATTATGTCTAATCACACTTGGGAATTAGTAGAGTTGCTTAAAGGTTTTAAATTTATTAGTAATAGATGAGTCTTTAGAAAGAAACTTAGACCAGATGAGTCAATAAAAAATATAAGATAAAACTAGTGCTTAAAGGGTTTACTTAGAAATTTGCAGTAGATTATTTTGATACATACTCTGCTGTGACTAAGATATTTACCATTCGTGTTTTGTTTACTTTATCTTCCATTCATAATCTGTTGGTGCATTAGATGGATGTAAAGACAACTTTCTTAAATGGTGATTTGGATGAAGAGATCTATATGGAGCAACCTTTAAGATTTGTGGCACTTGGTATGGAAGATAAATTTTGTAGACTTAAAAAATATCTATACAGTCTCAAACAAGCTCCAAAATGATGGTATGAGAAATTTTATATGACTATTTTCAGTTTTGATTTTATAGTTAATAGTTCAGATGCATGTGTATATTCTAGAACATTTTATTCGATTGTGTCATTATTAGTCTTTATGTAGATGACATGTTAATTTCTAGTTCCAATATAGAAACCATTAATAAAACCAAGAAATTCTTATCTACTAGATTTGAAATGACCGATTTGGGAGAGGAGGATGTCATTTTAAGAGTTAATGTTACAAAATCGAAAAGAGATTTTCATTAAACCAATCTCACTATATAGAGAAAGTGTTAAAATTTTTTAATAGGTTTGACGTAATTCTTGTGAGAACACCTTATGATTCTAACATACAAATATTAAAGAACAGAGGAAATAATGTTTCTCAATTAGAGTATACTAAGATTATTGGAAGCCTTATGTTCTTGATGTATTACACTCGATCAAACATTGCTTATGCGGTTAGTAGACTAAGTAGGAATACCTATAATCCAAGCAATGAACATTAGAATGCTTTAATGTGTTTGCTTAAATACCTTAAAGGTATTATAACTTGGGAGTTGGAATTTTTTGGGTACCCTACAGTCCTTAAAGCCTATTGTGATGCAAACTGGGTAACTGATAATGACGAGGAAGCTCTACAATTGGGTATGTCTTTACTTTGGATAGAGTAGCCATTTCGTGGAAGTCTACTAAATAGACTTGTATTACTCGCTTCATGATGGAGTAAGAGTTAATAGCTCTTGACTTAGTCGGGTAAGAGGCTGAGTGGCTTAGGAATCTACCTGTAGAGATTCCTATATGGGAAAAACTAGTACCTTCTGTATATTTATTATGTGACTCGCAAGCCGCAATTTGTGTTGCTAAGAGTCAAGCTTACAATGGTAAGAAGAGACATATTCGAATAAGACATGAATTTGTGAGACATTTAATAAAAAATGGAGTACTCGCTTTGGAGTAAGTGAGGTCTGAAAGGAACCTAGTTGATCCACTAACCAAAAGGTTAAGTAAGAAAATGGTTCTTGATTCGTTGAAGGGGATGGGTCTTAAGCTCAGTAGTTGAAGAATTCTTGGTGGATACCCAACTTAGTTTCTAAGTTCAATGTGGTCAAATGAAACCATGGACATAGTGTACATTTTACCTATCCCTATGACGAATGATGTACATGTATAAAAATGAGTTTTTACTCTTAATGAATTCATAGCCCAAAATTTGGGTGGTCCTATTGAGATGGACTTGATGAATTCACCGACTTAAGAGGTTGAGTTTATTACTCTTAATGAGTTCATATCCCAGAGTTTGGGTGATCATATTGAGATGGACTTGATGAATTCACCGAACTTAAATTTGAAAGGATGAGTTTAATGAAAGCTCTTAATGATTTTATAGCCCTGATTAGGGTGGTCTATATTGAGATAGACTTGATGAAATCACCTACGTAACTGTGAAGGACTAGCTACCTTTTACGAAAAACATTATTGGGCAGTTTTTCTAGAGCACTTATTAGCATCCCAAGGTACATTGGCTAAAACTTGTTGAGTTATTGCGGAACATCGATTGGATCTGAGATTAGTTGTGTGTCATGAGTTAACTCCTATCTTTATAAGTTCAAGATTCGTTCACTTGTTAAAGAGAAGAATCACATATTTCAGTATATACTAGTTCAAATCCACAAGATACTAGTGCTTAAGCAATTAATTTTATTGTTGCTCTTCTCACATTTTTAATTGAAGAAAAAATAAAAATCTATTTGTCCTTGTGTTTTCAAAATCTTCAAATCAATTTGCATCAATGGGGGATTGTTGGTTGGTGTTAGTGGGTATATCCCACATTGGTTAAGTAGAACCTATCAAGAGAGATTTTATATAGCTTTACTTCTTACTCTCATTGAGTAATTGCGTCATAGGCCTACCACACGCGCGCATCGCCACCGCCCACCTGTTTTATGTTCGTGTTAACACGTATTGCGCGTATATCTTTTTAGATAAAAGTTTTATTACTTTTTAGAAAATAAAATCTTTAACAATTTTATTTTTTCTAGTTTATTGTTTCGAAAAATCTTGTATTTTTTTACTGTTGGGCATAGAAATAGTGGGGAGTTTCAGCGCATTTTTTACTCTTTTGCACCTATCTAATTACTATTTTGCCCTTCCGTTACTAGTATAAATAGAGGGCTGATTTCCTCATTTTTCACATAGAACAAAAAACACAACTCTAGTCTCTCTAAAAAACATTTTCCCCCTCTACCTTCCTCTCTGTTTTCCTTATAAAATTTGTCAATTTTTCACAAATCACTTTAGAGGAAATATCTGTCTTAAGAGTTTGGGTTTTAAGCGGGATCGACTGTGACCCCTCTAAACTTTCCTGGGAATTGATTCTACTGTGATTTCCCGATAAGAGCAACACCAATCGAGTTCTATATTCCATATTCGGGTGTACGGATATCGAAGCACTATGTTAACCTTGGGGAATGACATCCACTACATGATTACACCGATCAGGGTGAATTCATTTCTAATGCAGTGAATTTACTACGACGCAATAAATTTCTAATTTTCATATTTCATTATTTACTTTCTAGTTAGTGCTAACAGATTTGTTGCAGTAGCTTATTTTTCAACATTATATACAATTAATAATTCATTGTATGAATTAAGCAATGCAAGTTATTCATTTTGGAGTTTTAATTTATTTTAATATCATTAAGTTAATATATAAGTAAAATAAAATTAGTATATATGTTTCTATTAAGAGAAATTTTGATTTGTTTGTAAATAATTGTAAAATGAATAAAAAGTAACCTCCAATAAATTTAAAACACACAAAATATTACTGCTATAAAAATAAAAAGACAATTAATTAGGTATAGATGAATATTGATTTATTTGTAATGAAAATAATTAAAAGTACTAATACAATAAATATATATATATATAACATTTTAATTTTCTAAAATTGGTACACACATTTTTCACGTTTATGTGCTACAGTATGCAATCTAGAGTTCTCCGATACCAACAATTTATTCTCAAATAAGAACCTACTTTCTGAAAGTTATATTTTATATTTCATTTTTCGTAATTATGTTATTCTTCTATCGTAAACTACTGTATATTTATAATAATAATAATAATAATAATAATAATAATAATAATTTTGATTAATTCAAATTTAATGTAAATCCTAAATCAATTATATAGTCATGATTTTGTTTATTAATTCTAGTATTTAAGTTCTTTGATTGTGTTGGTATTTTAAGTTAATCGATACCAATTCGATTATAAAATTACAAAATATCTTTTCATAATTAAAATAAGACATATTATTCAAGGGTATTTTAGTTTTTTAATTTTAAAAACTAATAAAAATTTACATATGGTTGAATTTGAACCTATGTTATTTACGTCAATAAAATATTAATTTTACCATTGAACCAATGTTTTATTTTAATATGATATTTACATTTTAATTGTATTCTCAGATATTTTATTACCACCATCAATTGGATATATTGATAATGTTGTTGTTTTAGTTGATGTCACAAGTCAATTCGACGCTAACTCAAGATTAATGACAACACCATGATAAACAATTGTAGTGCATTTAGTATTTTTAATATGATGTATGTGTTTAAATTTCATTTTACTCACACTTTAATCTATTTTTTCACTTTAATACCGTATATATTTCATGTGTTATTATTGATAAGTTTCGGACTATACATTTCATTATTTATTATATATTATTTTTAAACTAACATTTGTGTTCTAAGTGTGTGAAAATACACGTGTGATAGAACTTTTAATATTGATAATGTTGTTAATTGAGTTGATGTCATAAGTTAACTCGATATCAACTCAAGATTGATAACAACGCTATGATAAATAATTGTAGTATATTCAAGATTCTTGATATGATGTATTTATTTAAAATTTAATCTAATTTTATTAAATTTAATACTTTACATATTACATATATTATTATTAATTAATTTTAAACATTTCGTTCTAATTATTTATTACCCACAATTGTATTCTAAATATAGAATTATATACTTAATTGGGTTTAAACTTAAGATTAAGGTTATGATCATCCCTAGCTATCATATAATCCATCTTATCAAGCAGGGTTAACAAGTTGTCATATGTCCCATTTTATATATATTATTTTTACAATATTAATGAAGGATACTTATAAGTCATTTAACCTTATTTGTGGAGTTAAAAAAGTTCTAGCGCTTGTGTATTAAATAATTATCCTTGATTAAAATGATAAAGCTGAGTGTCTTAAGTTTAAAATTTTACCCTATGCAAAATTTTTATTAATTTTATATAAAAATAGTTTTCTTACATGTGTGATACATGGATTTGGATGTATGTATTAATTGAATTATATTATATATTTATTTAATTTATATATTAATTAATTTAGGATTTAATTGATAATCTAAGAATGAAATTAATACATAATAAGATAAAATTTTATTTTAAATACAAAATAAGTAATATATATAATGAATGTAAATTAAATAAGAGTATTAAAATGAAAAATAAAAAAATACGTGTTGATTAAAAATTACAAAAAATTGTTTTCAATGCCATTACCACAAAAGAGTTAAGTAATTGGTGGTATAAATACTAATTTTTGGCAAAATATATTTATATAAAATTTTAAATTAATTTATAGAATGGTTAAAATTTCAATTGTTTTGGATAATTAAATTGGGTACAAAATCAATAATACGTGTTAAAATTCGTTTAAAAATATTAATATTTATTTGCTTAAAGAATTTATTAAAATTTTATTTTAAAAATATATCCCATTTTTTAATAATAAAATAAAATTTCACTTGTCGCGATTTCAACTTTTCACTAGCTAACGTTTCAGTAAAATGTATGAAAAATTATTTTAAATAATATATAATGTTATGAATTAAATTAATTCATGCTTTCATAAAGGAGAAAATTTTAAAAGATCCAAATGCGATAATATATAGATATATAATTAATAAAATATATTTTTAAAATTTTAATTATTAAATAAATTTTCTAACAAAAGAACTTTTAATGTTTATATCTTTATAAAGAAAGTATAACATATAATCAAGAAAGGTAAACTACAAAAATAGTCACTATTGTTTGCCTCAAATTGCATTTTAATCACTTATGTTTGAAATGTTACGTTTTAGTCACTTACGTTATCGTTTTGTTATGAAGTGGTCACTCTACTGTTAAGCTCTGTTACCTCCCTAACAGCAGTCCTCTGTGGCAGTCCAAATGGATTTTAAATACCAACTTGAATGTCCTACGTGGCTTCCCAAATTAAATTTATTTAATTAAAAACTTATTTCATCCCAATAACTAGACATCCAAGTTGGCATTTAAAACCCATTTGGACTGCCATTAGGGAGGTAACAGAGTTTAACGGTAGAGTGATCACTTCGTAACAAAACGATAACGTAAGTGACTAAAACGTAACATTTCAAACATAAGTGATTAAAATATAATCTAAGGCAAACAAAAGTCACTATTGTTATAGTTTACCCATCAAGAAATAAACCAAATTTTGTTATTTTTGTGATTAAATTAAATAAAAATTTAATTCAATTGTGATTTATATGGTAAAATTTACAAAATCCTATTTTAAAATATATATTAAAATGAGGTACTCAACCGCTTAAAAAGCTTTTATTTAAACAAATTGTTAAAAATTCTCTTACATGAACCAATATGATATTTCAATGATCCCGTACCATTTTTTCCCCTATCACAACAAAATTTTTTTCACAATAATTACATTTATCTTACTTGCACACTCACTATTAATAATCTTAGTGAAGTGAGACCAAACATCTGACCTTAGAAGGATGACTTTTCTTTTCCTAGTAGTCCCCTTTTGTTTGGCTTGAAGCTTCGCTTGTTGGATTTTTAGAATCTGTCGAAGTAGGAGGTGTAAAACTACCCTCAATAAATGTTGATTAACTGAACATTCTACAAGAATATAAATTATACAATAGGTTAAAATACATTTATATACAATATATAAATGGATTAAAATTTACATACATTTACATACATTCTACCTTATGCATGACAAACTACAGCCATTTTAATAATTAAATTTTAAATAAAAATAAAGATACTTTGAATCCAAAAGATAATTAAATTTTATATGTTTGATTGTTGAAACTCGAAACGAAAAGGAAAAGGGTGTTGTTGTTGAGTTGGGATACTACAGGTGCAGGATGAAGCTTGAGTTGAACTTGAAAATGAGTTGAAAATAAGGGTTAAGCCAAAAGAAAAGAAAAAAAAAGATCGGCAATAAGAAGATCAATTTCACTGCTAGGGTTTGTTTTTGTTTCAATTTCACTTTTAAATTTATTTTTTCGTTAAATGTTTAATTTTAATGTTTGTTGTTTATTATTTTTCGGACATTATTGGCTTGTTACGTAAAAAAACTTGCAGCCCATTGTTTTGGGCAATTTACCAAAAAAAGCCGTTTTTTTCAAAATTTACCGAAATGGGCCATTTTTCGGGAAATCGCGTCCACGTCACCGCGATGTCAGGGTACGTGTTAGGACATCGCGTCCACGTCAGCGCGACCTACTGACGTGGAAGGAAATCGCGTCCTTGAGGAAGCGATTTCCTTCCACAACAAGAAGTCGCTACCGACATGGACGCGATGTCTCGCCACGCAACACGCTTCTCGGGGCGATTTTGACGCATTTTTCACGTTTGGTTTTTTTTGGCTTTTAGGGTTTAGGGTTTAGACTTTTTAAGGTTTTTAGGTCCCGGAATAAATTATTTTGAGTTGACGTTTCTGGTCAAATAGTATAAAATCGGCTCTACCAGGATGCTATTTGAGAAGAAATTCTGAAATCGCGCCCTTGTGGACGCGATTTCGCTATAGTAGGTCATGTAAGAAATAATTTTTTTGACGTTTCTGAGCAAATAGTATAAAATTGGCTCTACCAGGATGCTATTTGAGAAGAAATTGTGAAATCGCGCCCTCGTGGACGCGATTTTGCTACAGTAGGTCATGTAAGAAATAATTTTTTTTGACGTTTCTGAGAAAATAGTATAAAATCGCCTTTACCAGGATGCTATTTGGGAAGATATTGTGAAATCGCGCCCTCGTGGACGCACTACAGTACCAAGTTTGGGCTGAGGCTATAAATTAGGCAGAAAATGTTCTTAGAATACATAAGTCATAGCAGAAACATTTTAGAGAGGCTAAGAAAGTTAGAGTGTCAAAATGAGTGAACGTATTAGTGCTGTTATTTACTAGGATGGTGAGGTTTGCCACACCGAGAATGGTGTTGTTTTTTGTCGGAGAATACGGTGCGACTGTCATTTAACCAGAACATAGATTTGACAGAACTTCGTAAAAGAATTAGGCGTAAAATCTTCGAAACGACGCCAATGAAAGTTCTGTCAATCACGTATCGATTTTGTTCTTGTGTTGATCCGGTGACATATGACTCATTCGACATAAAAGGTACTCGTAGCTTGGAGGCAATGGTGCAGACTCATCTTGCTAGTGGAGCAACTTATATTGAGTTATATGTACAATTTACATCGCCAACTGATGTACTTCCGTCCAGTGTTCGAGATGTATACACGACCCCTGGCCGACACTCGGTTAGCGGGTTACAAAATACGGAATAGCGCATGTTCGGTAGCGGTGTCGAATGCACATCCCCTGCAAGACACTCTGTCGGTGGATGGGACATGTACGTCGGTGGCTCGACGTTTGATGCTATAAATACGTACTAGGGAACTGCATCAAGTTCTAGTGGATGGCAATCTACATTCAATTGGGGACGTTATCAAATGCCTAGAAGAATGGATGACGTACTACCTACGACGTCAACTGGTGAGGGGACGTCGTACGCTGCAGATGATTGTGGGTTAGAATATGACTCCGATGTGGATCCACCTCGAGAGCCCGGGCCGGATGGTGCAGAAGTGGGATTATTTTCTAAACCGGAGCCAATTCCAACAGAGGGTGAAGATGCTGAAAGGAGTTCAAATGAAGAAGAAAATCCACGATTCAGAGCATACTCACCTCCAGCCCACATGCATAATGTCGATCTGTCAGCGGATAAGGCGTTAGAGTTTCCAGATCTACCACACCAGTTGCGCGATCGTACAAGTTCGGGGGTAGATTTTGGTGAACTTGAAGTTGGTAATCAGTCTACCAACAAGGATAGTTTTATTGGTGCTTTGAAACAGCATAGCATCAAAAACGACATTAATTACCACGTCGTTAAATCAAAATCTGATAAGTTTGAGGCGAAGTGTGCGGTGCAAGACGGCACATGTTCATGGAAAATCGTCGCCTCGTTAAGGAAAAGGACAGGGTTGTGGGAGATAAAAAAGTACAAAGGTCCACATACATGTGCTGCAGGTACAGGATTGAATGTATCTGAATAATAATTTTATTTTGCAATGTTGCATTGTTTAATGTACTCCCTCTGTAGGTGTTTCACAAGATCATCCCAAAATGGATTCAGCTATGTTAGCTAGCTTCATACTGCCCACGATAAAACCAGATCCTAGGACTTCAGTACCGGTGATAATTGCCAATATCCGTAGCCAAATGGGGTACACGACCTCTTACCGCAAGGCTTGGATAGCTAAGCAGAAGACGTTGGAGAAGATTCATAGTGGGTGGGACGCCTCATATAATGAAATATGGCAGTGGTGTCAGGTGCTAGAGAGATACGTCCCAGGTGCCATCACAGACCTTGAAACGGAACATGCGTACTACAACGGCCGATTGCAACGTGGAGTGTTCAAATGCTTATTTTGGACCTTTAAGCAATGCCGAGATACATTTCCATACTCGGCTATTGGTTGCAGTGGCACAGGACGGTACCTTCATGTTCGGTAGGTATACTCATCGGCTATTGGTTGCAGTGGCACAGGACGGCGGTGGGAGAATTCTTCCAATTGCATTTGCAATAACACCGGGGGAGTCGTCTGATGACTGGGATTTCTTTCTCTCGAGGTTAAGGAGGCATGTGTGCCCCAACCTAATATCTGTGTTATTTCAGATTGGGGCACCGGTATATTAGCTGCATTGATCGAGAAGGAAGCTTGTGGCAGCGCACACACCATAGATATTGCCTAAGACACGTTGCTTCGAACTACTACAGGCAATATCCATCTAAGAGCGAACGACGACAAGTGACCAACATGGGTATTTAGTCTATAACTGTATTATTTCGTTTGTCAATTTGAATTAGTTTTATTGGTAGAAGTGGTATAAAATATTCGCTATGATCTTATATTGGTAGGGTATGAAATAAATAAAGATCGTTTTACCAAGATGTTGGCAATTTTACGATCCCAAAACGGAGAAGGGGCGGACTACCTTTGTAACATACGTTTCGAACAGTGGGCACAAGCATACGACGGATGCCTATGATATGGCCATATGACATCGAACCTGGCAGAATGCATAAATTCTATTCTTAAAGGAACGCGCCATCTACCGATAACATCAGTTGTACGAGAGACATATTTCCGTTTAGCGGCGCTATTTCCAAAGCGAGCAGCAACTTATGCAGGCCAGATACAGGGTGGCCATGTATGGTGCAGTAAGGTAGTTCAAGAAATTAACAAGGCCAAGACGAGGGCAAACATCATGCACACAGTGTGTCACGATCGAAACAATTTATAGTTTCGCGTGACGGAGTTTGACAGACCGCACCAAGGTGTTGTTGGCGGGCAATATCGTGTACACTTGCGAACTAGGACTTGTGACTGTGGGAAGTTTGATGCACTTCGTTATCCATGCGCTCATGTTATTGCAGCTTGTCATAAACTCCGTCTAGATCCGATGAGTTATGTGGACGAAGTGTACAAATTAGAAAACATGTACAACGTATGGAGACACGTTTTCCCACCGGTCCTAGATGAACGTAAGTGGCCGCCCGTATCTCTTGCTCCTTTTAAGCTGTTACCGGATAGAGAATTGCGTCACAAACCAAAGGGTCGACCTTGCTCCACTAGAATACGGAACAATATGGATATCCGAGAAACAACTAGTCAACAGAAGTTGTGCGGATGGTGTAGGAACCCAGGCCATACAAGTCGATCATTCCCTAATCACAATAGTTGAATGTAATTTTAGAAAAAAATTATTTTATTCAATTATTAATTGATAATTGTATTAATTCTTAGTAAAATTATCAAATTAGTTTAATTTCTTAATTGTTAGTACCAGTCAAAACATTTTACCAAATCTAACATTATGTAAAATTATGTAAAATTATTAGGTCCCAAAATTTTGTTAATGGTTAGTAAAATTTTCAAATTATGTAAAATTATTAAGACAAAAAATTTTAATTAAATTAGGAAAAATTATCAAATTAGGTAAAATTATTAAGTCCAAAAATTGTGTTAATGGTTAGTAAAATTATTAAATTATGTAAAATTATTAAGTCCAACAATTGTGTTAATGGTTAGTAAAATTATCAAATTATGTAAAATTAGATTAGGGTTGGGGTTTTTAATTAAGTTAGGTTAGGGTTAGGGTTTTTAATTAAGTTGAGTTAGGGTTAGGGTTTTTAATTAGGTTCGGTTAGGGTTAGGGTTTTTAATTAAGTTAGGTTAGGGTTAGGGTTTTTAATTAAGTTAGGGTTTTTAATTAGGTTAGGGTTAGGGTTTTAAATTAAATTAGGTTAGGGTTAGGGTTTTTAATTAAGTTAGGTAAGGGTTAGGGTTTTTAATTAAGTTAGGTTAGGGTTAGGGTTTTTAATTAGGTTAGGTTAGGGTTTTTAATTAAGTTAGGTTAGGGTTAGGGTTTTTAATTAGGTTAGGGTTAGGGTTAGGGTTTTTAATTAGGTTAGGGTTAGGGTTTAAAATTAAATTAGGTTAGGGTTAGGGTTTTTAATTAAGTTAGGTTAGGGTTAGGGTTTTTAATTAGGTTAGGGTTAGGGTTTTTAATTAAGTTAGGGTTTTAATTAAGTTAGGTTAGGGTTAGGGTTTTTAATTAAGTTAGGATTTTTAATTAAGTTAGGGTTTTTAATTAAGTTAGGTTAGGGTTAGGGTTTTAATTGTTAGAGTTTTTAATTGTTAGGTTTTTAATTAAGTTAGGGTTTTTAATTAAGTTAGGGTTTTTAATTAAGTTAGGTTAGGGTTAGGGTTTTTAATTAAGTTAGGGTTTTTAAATAAATTAGGGTTTTTATTACATCAAATTGAACTTCTATTTTATTATATTAAATAAACTTATATTTTATTACATCAGATAATAAATTTAAATATGGCAATCAATGTCTATGCCTGGGGGATTTGGTTCCACATGGCGGCCGTCGACGGTTACGCGTTGGATTCCTCCTTCCTCTAGCTTCCGGCGGCGGTTGTTCTTCCTCCGGTGGTGATTGTGGTTCTTCTGGTTCGACATCTGGTTGTCGGACTTGGGACGATGATCCACCTTCAAAGAATAGTGTATGTGGAGGTGTTTGCATCATGAACGGTGACGGTGTTTGAAAGCCACACATTGGTGGCGAGTGGTAAAAAGGAGAGCTCCCCGACGGCCCCCCTTGCGATCCCTCCTGTGCCGCTGGCCTAGATATCGGCGGTCCGCTCGGCTTAACAGGAAATAGAGCTAAACCGGGCATTTGGCTCCCACCTGCCTTAGGATTCAGAAAAGGATAAATGTAAGGGTTAGGGTACATATAAGGGCTAGGAAACACACCTGGCATCATAGGGAAAGGCGGTTGCGTGGGTATCATCTGTTGAATTGCTGCGTCAGGTGAATCGTCGGTGCTCTCGTTGGGGACGGTGATTGCATGGCCGCTGATGATGAGCCGGGTTGAGGGGCTGCCTTCGTAGTCTTCTCGTCTTGGATTTAGAGGCCCGCACCTTTCCCTTCCGACACGTATTTGCCGCTGCCTCTCCTCTAGCGTAAGTAAATACAGCTTGCCATGGATCCTAAACCATGGCATGTATTCTGGAATGCACGCTAACTCTGGAACGATGATTTGTTCCCAAGTAGGTAGATATTCATGCCGATTTTCCCACATTTCCGTGTACTCGGACCAGTATCTAGGCCAATCCGTACCTAATAGCCAAAGGTCGATTTTGTGGTGATCGTCAAACACCTCAGGGTCCGCAGGAATCGGTTGTCTACATCCAAACTATCGTAGCACTCTATCTGTCCGGTGGGGCTCCACGGTTGCATAGTTGATCAACACCACTTTCGCGTGCCAAGCGTTCGGATTTTGTAAAAACTTTTCCGGGATTACTGCCCGAATTGCCGGATCTCGTATGGTGTCCATTGAAACTATATGAACATGATAGAAATATTAGTTATATACATAATACTAAATACTAAATACTAAATATCAATCGACTAGCGAATGTATGGAAATATCTATTTGCAATAATACTTACTACGCTTCGATCGCTGTCCAATAGAAGCCGTATATCTTCTAGTTCAGACGGTAATCCACGATAACTTGCTGGATGGTTCCACCTGATTAAATAAATTTTTAGCATTCTTTTATTCTTACAAAATCTACATAATAATTCCAAAATGTAATATAAAATTTACCTCGTTACGAGTGGGAATGTATATGGGTGGTTCACTCGAGGACGTAGAAATGGAAAGCAAAACCGTGCCCATGATTGCAGTAGTGACAGGCAACCTCCGATGTTCGCTCACCTCGGTCGCGTCGCCCCGCACATCTCCCGATATAATGTTGCCAAGATGGCAAACCCCCAACTAAATTCACCAGCTCCTCTAAAATCAACGAGTTTTAGCAGCCACCTTAGATGTACACGGCTCCGTGACGTGTCGGGCATCAGATAACCTCCAATTATTTGAAGAATGTATGATCGAGCATATCAGATTCTTTCAATTTCAGTTGAATTTGCATTTGGATCGGGGAAGGTGGCACGTAACCAGCCCATCTCAACCTTACCTCCATCCATTTTATCCGGAATAGCGCCCAAAAGCTCGTAGCACACCGCCTCCCAATTGCTAGATTGGGCAGACCCGGTGACTGGGTGCCCGTCCACCGGCAATCCCAATTGCAGATGGACATCTTCTAGAGTGATAGTGCACTCTCCATATGGAAGATGGAATGTGTGCGTCTTGGGTCTCCGCCTCTCGATCAACGCACTGATCAGTTTTGGGTCCAACTTGCATCCTCGGCCTACTGTCCCCACGTGCCAGAAACCCGCTTCCTGCAGGTAGTTCTCTACTAACGGTGATGGAGGATGATGCATATTCCGGATATTGCATTCCAATACCCGATCTTCAGACTTTTATAACAAATAATAAATTAATAATTATCTAAAAATACATAAATAAGAAAATCTTAAATAATATTTAAAAATGAAATTTAATACTTACCATTTTCATTTGCTCCACCGATATGTGATTCCTATCAAGACGAATTAATGATTCGGTCATTGATGAAAATATAAAAAAATTTAAAATTATTTAAAAAAATTAAAAAAAAATTAAAATTATTTTAAAAAATGAAATTGAGGGGAAATTGAAATTAAATATGGATTTGAGAGAATTTTGGAAGGAAATTGAGAGGAAATTGAAATTAAATATGGGTTTGAGAGAATTTTGGAAGGAAATTGAGAGGATTAGAGAGGAAAAATTAGATAGGATTTGTTTGTGAAAAAAATAAAGGGGTTTTTGACTGTTGGGGGGGCAACGGTCAAAATTTTGACCGTTGGGGTACTATTCATGCTCGGCCTACATCGCGTCACGTCGGTAGCGACTGCCGACGGGAAGGAAATCGTTCCCTCGGGGACGCGATTTCCTTCCACGCCGCCAGTCGCTACCGACGTGACGCAATGTCCCGACATCGCACTCGACATCGCTACCGACGTGGACGCGTTTTCCCGAAAAATGACCCATTCCGGTAAATAATCAAAAAATCTGCCCATTTCGGTAAATTTTGAAAAAAAACGGCTTTTTTTGGTAATTTGCCCCATTGTTTTCATATATACGCTTAATTATTTATATATTGGGGTGCGCTATATATATTATATATAATATATATTATTTATTTCGGTTAATTAATTAAGGCTAAATGATAAATTTGGCTACTAAGGTTTATATGTTTTGTCAAAATGGTCCTGATTGTATTTTTGAGCCTTTTTTGGCCATCAACCTTTGTTCTTTTTTTTCAAACTGTTTTTTCTAACAAAGTTGATGAAAGTACTATTAAAAAAATTCATGGGGATGATGTAGAATATTTTTAATGAGATGTACTTTATTACTTAGGCAATCCCATAAGATTATTACATGTAAAAATAATAAAATAAATAAATCATACATAAAATTTTAAAAATAACTCTTAATTTAAATAAAATAAATGTAATTATCTAAAATAAAGTTTCAAAATGAATGCATACGTTTTTTACCGAGAGGTTTCAAAAGAGTTATTATTTTTAAATTAAGAGTTTTTTTAACTTCATGAAATATTTATATATTTTATTATTTTTCAAATGTAATTATTTTATTGGGTTATCTAAGTAATAAATTACATCTCATTAAAAATATTCTACATATGAAATTCTACATCATCTCGTTAACTGTTTTAACGATTCTTTCATCAAATTTGTTAAAAAAAATATTAGAAGTTGTGTGACCCAAATTCTTGTTAAAATGAAATACAAGTGACAAGATAGGGGGATCTACGAGGGCAAAGGCCGCAGCCCATTGTAGATCCCCAATAAGTAAAATACTGGACTGGGGTCCCCAATAAGGCCCTCGCAGTATGGTACAAGCTACACAAGTAAAATTCATATAGAAGTTTACTTCCTCTATTTAATGTTGATTAGAATAAGGTGTTTTAATCTTACTGCATTACTTCTATTTGACTTTGATTAGAATAATGTTTTTAAACCTATAAATAGATGTAATCGTCTCTCCTCTTGTATCATTTGAATCCAACATAGTGAATTTTATTCTCTTTTGCCCATGATTTTTCTTGAAAGGGTTTCCACGTAAAATTTTGTGTGTTTTATTTTTCTTTCTTTCTTTCATGGTACGTTGCCATTATCGACGTTATATTTTTATAAAAACAATTTGAAAAAAAGAACAAAGGTTTATGGCCAAAAAAGGCTCAAAAATACAATTAGGCATGTAAACGTTAGTGGCCAAATTTGTCATTAAGCCATTGGTTAATTCAATTAATTACCTAGTGTCGAATTGAATTAACTGATAATCAAAATTCCAAAAATTCATTAATCAACCTTTGACCGAACTAAATTCAGTCATTGACTGATTAACCGAATTAGATCGGTTCAGCCAGTTAATTTGGTTTTAACTGAACTATGAGCACCCCTATCTCTAGAGCACTCATGAAAACTAGATGCGCACATGGCTTATTAGCATACAATCGCATTGAAGAACGAATTATAGATATAATGTGATAAATGAGAATGTTAATTTACATACTAAATAACTGGTTCATAAAAACTTGTTTTGCCAATTATTTAGAAAATTATGTTTTATTTGTCAAAAGTTTTGGTTCATAGTCCAAAAGACTTTAGGATTATTGCATGGTATCAAAATACTCAGTTAAAATTCTTTCCTAATTGTTTGAATCATGTGCAAATTGTTGGAAGTTATATGTATTTCAAAGAATTACACAATTCGACATCCTTTAAAGAAACCTTTCAAGATGATGTTTATATGGCATTGTTTTACATTGGACTTATAAGAGTCAAAAAAAAAAAGGATGGGTTTGCAAACGTGAGAATTAAGCTTAAAAGCTTAGTTCAATTCAAACGGGTTGATTCTTTCCTTGCGCCTAATATTAAGTTCAGATTTAGCATTCCATTTTCCATTTTATTTTATTTTATTACTATTTTAGTCAAATAATTTTGATTTTTCAATAGAATCAGATTTTCTAAAGTTCTCTTCCAATGTTATTATTTTCCCAAAATTATGTTTTTCCTATTTTTGGCATGTATTATAGGTACCATGCATGACTGCACTTCAAAATCACTCAACACGTGAATTGTATCATTCGAATTCGACATAGTGAAATTTCTTCTCCTCTATATGTGGTTTTTCCCGAAAGGTATTCCACTTAAAATTCTGTGTTCTATTTTTCTTTCTTTTCTCTGCGATACATTATCATTATCGATATTATATTTTTACAAATTGGTATCAGAGCTTTTCGGGTTCTTTATATCAATCACGATAATAGCATCACTGAAGTATGAAATTCTACTGTTGGATCACAACACTAGATTCGCATTGTGACAGATAAAGATACAGATAATTCTTGCGCAGATGGACTTGGAGGATGCCCTACTAGGGATAGATAAGATGCCTTCGATGTTGAAGGAGGTAGAAAATAAGCGTAAAGATCAAAAAGCTTTTATGCAACTACATTTGCATTTTTCTAACGAAATTCTGTAGGATGTGATGAAAGAGAAGACCGCCACTGCATTATGGGCGAAACTGCAGCCGCTATGCATGTCGAAAACCCTGACTAGTAAGTTACATATGAAACGTCTTTATGCTCATCGTTTGGAAGAAGGTGCACGAACACTTAACTTTGCTTAAAGAAACTGTCTCAGATTTGGAGGTCATGGAGGTTTAATACGGTAAAGAAGATTTAGGGTTGATCTACTTTGCTCGTTGCCCCCATTTTATTTAACCTTTAACGACACAATTTTGTATAGCCATAAATCTCTCACAATTGATAAGGTCTATGCTTCTTTGACCTTATATGACAAGATGAAACATATTGTGGTTCGATCTGACTCTTAGGGAGAAGGTTTCACTGTTTGTGAGAGACAAGAGTGAAATACCGATGATGATTATCGGAGGACAGATGATCGAAATCCTCATAGTAAATCTAAGGGTCTATCTTCAAACAAAGGTAAAACTTGTAACTTCTGTAAGAAGAAAAGACGCATTAAATCTGAGTGCTATAAGTTGTAGAACAATATCAAAAGGGAGGCTGCGAATCAAAAGGGAAAACAACCAAAAAAATTTGGGGAAGTTGATGTTGTAGAAGACTACATCAATCGTGAACTCCTAGTTGCTTCTGCCAACAATTCTAAAGTGAGCGAGGAGTCGATTCTTGATTCTGGCTGCACCTTCCATATAAGTCTCAATTGAGATTGGTTTACAACTTATGAAACAATGTCTGAAGGTGTTATTTTGATGGGAAATAATAGTTCATGTAAAATCGCAGGTGTTGGCACAATCAAAATCAAGATGTTCGATAGAGTCGCTAGAACACTTAGTGGCGTACGACATGTACCATAATTGAAGAGGAATTTGATTTCATTGAGTAGTCTTGATTCAAAAGGACACAAATATACAACTAAAAGTGGGGTTCTGAAAATTTCCAAAGGTCCCCTTATTGTGATAAAAGGGCAGAGAAAAATTGCCTAGTTATATGTTCTGCAATATTCTACTATTATTGGTGATACAGACGTCTCTTTGTCTTCATTTTTAGATGATGATGTTACTAGACTTTGGCATATATGTCTAGGGCATATGAGTGAGAATGGCATGGCAGAATTGAGCAAAAGAGGACTTTTTGATGGGTAAGGGATTTACAAGTTGAAGTTCTGTGAGCACTGCATTTTTGAGAAGCAAAAGTGAGTTTGATTCACCAGAGGAATCCATAACATGAATAAAACATTAAATTATATTCATTTTGATCTTTGTGGACCATCTAGAGTTCCTTCTTTCTGAAATTTTATTAATGATTTTTCCAGTAAAGTTTAGGCATTCTTCCTGAAGCAGAAAAGCAATGTGTTTTCAACATTCAAGTATTGGAAAACCATGGTTGAGAAACAAATAGGAAAACAGAAAAAACACCTTCACGCTGATAATGGCTTGGATTTTTGTTCTGATGATTTTTAACGAATTGTGTAAATCAGAAGGGATCGTGAGACACTTAACAGTTTGTCATACTACACAATAAAACGGCATTGCAAAACAAAGAATAGAAATATCATGGAGAAGGTTCGATGTATGTTGTTGAATGCTAATTTACTGAAGTCATTTTGGATTGTAGTAGCATCTACTGCATGTTTTTTGATCAACCGATCTCCATCTATTGCCATTGAGAAAAAGATTCCACAAGAGGTACGGTCTGGTAATCCTGCTGATTATTCTGATTTAAAGATTTTTTGGTGTCCTGCGTATGCTCATGTTGATAATGGAAAATTGGAATCGAGATCCATTAAATGTGTTTTTCTTAGTTATAAAGCTGGTGTTAAATGATATAAGTATGGTGTCCTAAAAATAGAAAAGTTTTTATTAGAAAATATGTTATTTTTTATAAAATTGATATACTTCCTACCTTATCTCTTAAAGACTCTTCAAATAAATAACAACAAAAGCAGGTAGAGCTTCAGATTAATCCAGTATCTACAACAGAGTCGACTCCTTAAGATAGTACAAAAATTCAGAATAGAGGCGCTTCTTCACCATAATATTCTATTGCCAAAAATAGAACTAGAAGAGAAATTAAACCTCCAAAGAGGTGTGCCAAGGCTGATCTAGTAGCTTATGCTTTAAATGTGGTTGAAGATATAAAATGCAAATCAAGAGTCATCTACTTATTTCGAGACAGTTGGCTATGAAGACTAAGAAAAGTGGATGTTTGTCATGAAAGCAGAGATGAAATCACTCCACAAGAACAGAACATGGAATATTGTGAAGCTTTCTATAGGTAAGAAAGTTGTTCCTTGTAAATGAGTGTTCAAAAGGAAAGAAGAGACTCTAGGAGTTGAATAACTCAGATATAAAGCAAGGCTTATTGCAAAGGGTTATAGTTAGATTCCAAGTGTGAATTTTACAGATGTGTTTCCTCTAGTTGTGAAGAATAGTTCGATTCGAGCCTTGCTTGGTATTGTGGCCATGTATGATTTGGAGCTCGAACAGTTAGGTGTAAAAATAATGTTATTGCATAGAGAACTTGAGGAGGTTATTTATATGCAACAATCAGAGGGCTTTACAATCTCAGAAAAAGAAGACTATGTTTGTTTGCTAAAAAATTCCTTTTATGGCTTGAAACAGTCACCAAGGCAATAGTACAAGAGGTTTGATTTTTTTATGACTAGTGATTTCAAAAGAAGTAGCTTTGACAATTATGTTTATTTTGAAAAAAACAGTGATGGTTCTTTTGTGTATCTACTCATTTGTTTTGATGACATGCTAATAGCAACGAAAGATAACTAAGAGATAAGAAAGGTTAAAGTCCAACTTAGTGAAGAATTTGAGATGAATGATTTGAGAGTAGCAAAGAAAATACTTGGTATGGAGGTTTTTAGAGATAGAAAACCAAGTAAATTGTACCTAAGTCAGAAAAGGTACATTGAGAAAGTTCTTTGTAGGTTCAATATGCAAAGTGTTAAGCCTGTTAGTACTCCTTTAGTAGCCCATTTTAGACTTTCATCGACTTTGTCACCAAAATCAAATGATGAGATTGACTACATGTCACATGTTCCATATTCTAGTGCAGTGGGATCTCTTATGTATGCTATGGCTTGTTCACGTCCAGATTTATCATATGCAGTTAGTGCAGTTAGTAGATACATGGCAAATCCCAGTAAAGAACACTGGAAAGCAGTTCAGTAGATTTTGAGATACTGACGAGGTACTACTGATATTTGCTTACAATTTGGAAGAAATAGAAATGGAGTCATTGGGTATGTCGGTGCTGATTTTACTGGAGATCTTAATAAAAGAAGATCTCTCATAGGTTATATATTTACAATTGGGGGTTGTGCAATCAGTTGGAAAGCCACTTTGCAAACTACTGTCGCTTTATCTACCACTAAAGCTGAGTACATGGCAATTACTGAGGTTTGTAAAGAAGTCATTTGGTTAAAGGGGCTCTTTAGTGAACTCTATGAAGACCTTCAAATCAATACAGTATTTTGTGGCAGTCAAAATGCCATGTTTTTTACGAAGGATCAAATGTTTCATGAAAGAACAAAGTATGTTGATGTTTGGTATTATTTTGTTCGTGATATTATTGCTCGTGGTTAGCAAAAATAGTACTTATGATAACCTTACAGATATGATGACTAAGTTACTTCCTATAACCAAGTTTGAGCATTGCTTAGACTTGGTTGGTGTTCATTGTTGAAGATAAACCCTTAAGGGTTTCATGGAAGAGGTGGAGAACTTGTGTCAAGGCAGAAGTTGTTAGAAGTTGTGTGACCCAAATTCTTGTTAAAATAAAATACAAGTGGCAAGATAGAGGGATCTATAAGGGCGAAGGTCATAGCCTATTGTAGATTTCCAATAAGCAAAATACTGGATTGGGGTTGCAACTGGGAGTACGAGGGCCGGAGGCCCTTGCAGTACGGTGCAGGCTGCACAAGTAAAATTCATATAGAATTTTACTTCCTCTATTTGATGTTGATTAGAATAAGGTGTTTTAATCTTACTGCATTACTTCTATTTGACTTTGATTAGAATAAAGTTTTTCAACCTATAAATAGATATAATCATCTCTCCTCTTCTATGATTTGAATCCAACATAGTGAATTTTCTTCTCCTTTGCCCATGATTTTTCTTGAAAGGGTTTCCATGTAAAATTCTGTGTGTTTTATTTTTCTTTCTTTCCTTCACGGTACGTTGCCATTATCGACGTTATATTTTTACAAAAACAATTTGAAAAAAAGAAAAAAGATTTATGGCCAAAAAAGGCTCAAAAATACAATTAGGGTCATTTTGACAAAACATGTAAACGTTAGTGGCCAAATTTGTCATTAAGTCATTGGTTAATTCAATTAATTACCTAGTGTTGAATCGAATTAATTGATAATCAAAATTCCAAAAAATCATTAGTCAACCTTTGACTGAACTAAATTCAGTCATTGACCGATTAACCGAATTAGATTGGTTCAGCCTGTTAATTTGGTTTTAACTGAACTATAAGCACCCCTATCTCTAGAGCACTCATGAAAACTAGATGCGCACATGGCCTATTAGCATACAATCGCATTGAAGAACGAATTATAGATATAATGTGATAAATGAGAATGTTAATTTACATACTAAATAATTGGTTCATAAAAACTTGTTTTGCCAATTATTTAGCAAATTATGTTTTATTTGTCAAAAGTTCTGGCTCATAGTCCAAAAGACTTTAGGATTATTGGATTGTATCGATTTACTCAGTTAAAATTCTTTCCTAATTGTTTGAATCATGTGCAAATTGTTGGAAGTTATATGTTTTTCAAAGAATTATACAATCCAACATCCTTTAAAGAAACCTTTCAAGATGATGTTTATATGGCATTGTTTTACATTGGACTTATAAGAGTCAAAATAAGAGGATGGGTCTGCACACGCGAGAATTGAGCTTAAAATCTTAGTTCAATTCAAACGGGTTGATTCTCTCCTTGCGCCTGATATTAAGCTCGGATTTGACATTCCTTTTTCCATTTTATTTTATTTTATTACTGTTTTAGTCAAATAATGTTGATTTTTCAACCGAATTAGATTTTCTAACGTTATTAAGATTTTCTCTTCCAATGTTATTATTTTCCCAACATTATGTTTTTCCTATTTTTGGCATGCATTATAGGTACCATGCATGACTGCACTTCAAAATCACTCAACACGTGAGTTGTTTACCTTTTTTCTCAAACGCTTTTTGCTTTTTCAAAGCTTTCTTCTCCAATTTTAGCCGAGTGTTTAATTGGTTCGTTCTTACTTGTTTCTTGTTATGCTTCAATTAATAGAAGTGCTTGTTGAATCCTGGAAGATATGTGAATCTATGAAATATTGTTAAGGACAGTGATTCACATGCCTCAAGCAAAAACTACTTTGTTCCTAAGCTTCGATTTAATAATAAAAGCCACATCGAACTTAAGTCTAGGATTGGACTTTACTAAAAAGCAACATAAGATGAAGGCCCAACTGAGGCCTTTCTCTATTTATAAATTCCCTTTTGTGAAAAGGAGAGGGGCAAGTAAAGATAAATATACAAAAACTTTGCCATGGCATCTCCCGGCCTTCTCTAGGCAACAATCCACACAACTCTTTACACAATTCACAATGTGAACAATCCTATTTTAATGATTCTTTGTATCCATCACGGAATGAACCATCTACGTTATATCATCAAACATATTAAAGTTATAACAATTATAAGTATACTAAATATTATCACAATCTCTTACAATATCATTAAAAGTTAGATTTATCAAATCCGTTCTTCAAGATTTAAATCAAACAACATGACGTATAAAGGCATTATCGCAAATTGACATATTCCTTAATTATGCCCAACAATATTGCGACAAATAATGCTTTGAAAGTAAACTAGGTCTCTTGATGTGACAATTAATGTAGCTTTTATTTTTTTCTTTGCAATTAACTAATCAAGCTTTTTAGAAGTAATTGAATAACAAAACAATATTGTGAAAATAAAATAGTTCAAACTTATTAAGATAAATTCAGAGAAATTACAGTACTACTAATGGCTCTTTTATCATCTTTGAATTATATAATTTTTATCATATGATAACAAATTAAATTAAAACCAAAACTAAGGATTTTGTCAATACAAGCAATCACTTCCCCCGCTCTTTTTTTATTCTTCGAAATGGGATATTCTTTATAAAATAAAAATAAAATTGGAATCATGGGAAAATGAGATTTAATTAAGATGAGATTATCCATCTATGATAGATTAAATAATAATGAAGTAGAAAGAATAAAATAGTGGTGCTTTAGCGGAATGTTCTTAACAACTTTGGCTTCTTCACCTGCCTTTAATGCTTGTGCACATGGAGGGGTCTTCTATAGCAGCCCTTTTTTTTCTCAATAATTTAATTGAATGTCTTTCAAGAGGTTGGATTATTAAATATTATTTAAACTTTTGTCTTTGTTTTTTTTTTTTTCCTTTCATGGTACAAGGAACTTATATCCCTTAATTACCTAGGTTTTGGTCGTCTAAGTCTCATTCTCACCAGACTATTACTTGCGTACCAAATCAATATTTTTGTTAAATATGTAAAAATATATATTAGAATTTTTTTTTATAGTCTTGAAGGTTTTTAAAATCGGAAGTTGAATTGGTTAGGTTATCAGTTCATCTGTTTAATCGGTCTGATCGGTTTGTTTAGTTGATCTGTCGCAATCCATTGTAGCATATTAAACCATTTTCTGTACTTGAGGAGCTTGTATTAAAGCAATTTAGTTATTTTTTACTAAATTTTTAATTTTAGTTCATAAATAATAAAATGTGTGATTTGAGCCATTTATATGACCTTAGGGGCCAAAATAGGCCTAAAGGAAGGCTAACGTATTCGATGAGTGTGCAAGACATCATTCGGAAACATAAGAACATGAGACTGGCCGAGATGTTACAACACGAAGTGTCGATGTCGCAACATAGTAAGCAGAGCACTCAAAAGGAGCAAACTGCCTTCAGCGTCGTGACATAGACTGAGTGTGTCACAACATAGCCTTGCAATCCAGCCTAAGCTTGTAAATTGCCATTAATGGCGCGAAGCAGGCAAGAAGGTGTCGCAACATCGGCGTGACGAGGTGAAATAATGAGCCAAGGGCATTTTGGTCTGCACAGTAAACTTCAATTCAAAAACATCTGTCGAATTAGATCAATGGAGGACGACCAACCCTAAGCCTATAAATAGACAGCTTTAAACATTCATAAACAGTTTTTATTCAAGTTTGAGTAGACAACTTTCATTCAGTTTTATTTTACTTTTCTTTCTAGTTTACTTGTACTTAGGTTTTCTTATCATTGTAATTTTACTTTTGCTTCTATTTCATTCTTCAGAGAATCTGATTTGTGGAGACAATAGAATCTTTGTGGATTATCTTTCGTGCTAAATCAATATAGCAGGATTCTTCTTAAACTCTTTACTTAATCTGTTCTTTATGTTTATCTTTGCAATTAAGTTTATGATGTCTATTAAATCCATAAGGAGCTAATCCCTTTATGGGGGATTAACGAGTGGACGTGAGAGTAATTAATCTTATGTAGGGTTTCTTAGCGGATCAACTGGTAGGGATAGGAAGAACTTAAAACCCTAGGCATGATAACCCTAGGAAATCATTTAGGTGGGAATGAACCTAAAATTGGTATTACCTATCCGTAAACACCTTACCCCAATTCGGTTTGCCCAATTCGGTTTGGACTGTGAGGTCGAGAGATAAGTAGTTCTTGCCGACTCATTAGTTTAGTGGAAGATTGTAACTCCCCAAAATTTTAATTTGGGGTATTGTGAATATGTGACATAAATATCTGTCTACTTTAGTGGTTATGTGTTCTGGGTGTGTTTGGGATGTCCCAAGTTCAAGTCAGGACTTGGGCAAATTTTGGTAATTTGGTCAGTAGGATTTTAAGTAAAAGTTGGCAAATAATAGAATGGGTCTGCTGGTCTAGTGGATAAGTGGAGTGTTGGTGTGAGGGAGGTCTCTTTGAGACGGCAAGGGTTGTATTTTCGCTCCTAATTTCAGCAAGAGTTGTGCTGAACTGGGTTTCTGAGTGGTGGATGTGTAGTGGGAAGTAAGAGAGCGATTTTAGGAGTGAATTAGGGGATTATGAGGGGGATTATGAGGGAGAATATCCAAAATCTGATCATTTTTTCCTTTTTTTTAAAAAAAAGGGTATCGTTTTTCTCTCCATCTTTCTGACATTTTCTCTCCCCCATCTCTGCCAAAATTTTCTTCTTCTTTGCTTCTTACTCAATTATCTTTTCTTTTCTTTCCTCTATTACTGTCAAAATTCCCTTATTTCCCCTAAACCATTCTTTCCTCTTGATTTCGTACCGTTAAGTAGCGCTTGTGCAAATTCACATTTCGCGAAGATTAAGGCTCTCCTCGTGATTTTTGTAAACATATCGATTTGAAGTTTTACGATAAGTGTTCATCACTTTATGGGTAAGTATTTTGGTTTCAGGATTTTGATTAATCGCGAGGTAAGACTGATTGTGGTGTTATTTGTTCAATTATAGGCTTTGGAGTGCTCGGGGACTGTTTTAGCATCAAACAAAAAACAAAAATAAGGGATTCGACAAAAAGCTGAAATTGCTTGTTGTTTGGACAGCAATAGTAGGCTGACTTTGAAAAATCACCATAAATTGTGGAAAACTAATTAGAGGATGAAAAAAATATGGGATTAAATATATTTGTGTCTATTTTCTCATAGAAGAAACGAAGTAAGCAAAATACTTTCATATTATGAGATATTAGTGAGACAGAGTTAGAATGATTTTGGAATCCACTGTCCTGACTTTGGAAAATTATTAAAAATTGTATAAAACTAATTAGGGGTTATAATTTATATTTTTAAAATCCTGAATGAGTCTATTTTTAAGAGAAATAAATGGGAATATCATCCGAATCTTGTATAAGAAGATAATTAATTTTTAGTACAAAAAGGTCAAAACTGTTAGACAGCAAACAGGGGAAAGTTTAAAAAATAAATTGTACTTATTGGCTAAACCAAAAATTCTGAAAATTTTATGGTAGGAAGATATGTGAGTCTAGTTTTAAGGAAAATTTACGAATCTTAATTCGAAATTTTGTAGCTTAATATACAAATAATTTAGTAACGGTGATTCAAGTAGACAGCTTTGAAGGATTATATAAGTAAATAGTGGAAACACATATGAATAATTATCTAGTACAGGTTACATTAAAATGGATCACAAGGCCAAGGCCAATTTGGGCCATGTGGGCCACACGGGCGAACATTATGGGCTGGTAGGCCAATTTTCACTATTTTATTGTTAAGGTTGCACGGGTCAACCGAGTCGACTGTGGACCTACTGTAGGGTCGGTAAGCTTACCTAGACCCCTAATTAACTAAAATGATTGTATGCCTGATATGATTAAGCCTGATGATGTCCCACTGATTTGATATTGTATGCCCTGTTTACATGCATGATATTATGTTATAGCATGTCATATCTGTATATTGCATTGCATTGGGTTGGGGGATTATAATGTTCAGAGGAAGTGTACTGAAAGGCCTCGAGCCTAATTCATCGGCAACCATTTGCAAACTCTCGCCTAGTGCCGCATATTCGGTACTACTTGGAGTGTAGGGATGCGTGAGTTGATTATATCCCCACATGGAGTGTAGGGTTGGACGGAGATGGTGTGTAGAGGCTGGATGGGTAGGATTTTTGTGACAGCATATCTGTTACTGCTACTGATACTATGATGGGCTAAAGCTCTACTGCATGACTATTTTTGTACTGAGGTGGGCTAAGGCCCAAACTATACTGATATTGATACTGAAAAGGGCTTAAGCCCAAACTGTGAGTATCTGTTTTTTGTCTGTTCATTTGTATGGGATTGCACACTAAGTTTACGTAAACTCACCCCTTCTGTTTAATATGTACAAGTAATCCCCAGATTTACGCGGATCGGTGCGGCGGAGGACTCAGTGTTGGCCACACGACTTCTTTTACACTGTTTATTACCTATTTATGATTTTACTTTTATTTGGGAGTATTTTGCTGTAATTATGGCCTTTATGGATTTTGGTTTAAATATGGATTTTATACGTTTTATGATTTAAATCTACTATTGTATAAGGTAAAACTTGAGTTTTCAAATGAAATTAATGTTTTATCAAAAATACCACGAATACGCAAATTGTTTAAAAGCTTCCGCAATAAAAAAACGTTTTGAAATTGAATAACAATTTGTGAATGAATAATGTTTTGGAAACAAATGACACGATTTGAAATTAATATAAGATAATGGAAAAAGATGGTTAAATAGAAAAGGGAATTTAGCGACGACATATTTTTCAAAAAGTACTACCATGTGACATCGTCAGATTCGGCCATAACGTCTAGGCCGGGTTTGGGGTGTTACAAAGATCGAGAGATCCTGCTAGATTAATGACTAGTTGATTGAATAGAATCCGAAAGAGGAGTTAGTTATGACCACTGAAACAAGTTAGTCTTCCGTTCTTGGAATTGATAAAATCTACAACTTATATTCTCCTATTTGTCCTTATGCATTTTAATTATTTTTATAAGATATGATTTTTTTTCATCACCTTATTCATCGTAATATAATTTAATTAAATTACTAATTAGATAAATTAACATATATATTAGAATTACTTTAGTTTCGCCTCCTTTGGGTACGATCCTCAGAGTATCCAATACTTCATTGTATAAATCTATATTACAACCTGACTGTATACTTGTGGAAACCGCCTAACAATTATATTTGGTTGTAGGATTTATACTCTATATGTTAGTATGTCCAGAGGCGATCACTAATTTAATTAAATAAATCATTAAAAATTCATGATAAGTATTAAAATTTTAGTTTAACCAGTTTTTACATAGATCGGACCAATACCCTAACTAGTTCCTAATTCAACTAGCTTGTTTTAATTCAAACAACTTTGATGGTTTTGTTTGATAAAAGAAATTAAATATTAAATCTGTATTATGAAAACAATTTGTTATGATATTAAAATTAAAGTACTGAAGATAATGATATTGTTTAATAATAACGGTTGTCCTTTCATAATAATAATAGTAATAATAATAATGGTTGAATAATCAATGTATAATGAAAATTTAGTCCTCAAGTTTACTATTTTTTAATTTGATGTTTATTCGCTTTTTAATTAAATTTGACTATTAATCTTTCAAAAGAGTGAAATCATACTTTTTATGGAAATGCTAACTAAAACATTAAATTTTTAACTATGTTGGTGTGACAATCTCCATGGTAGTTCTTGTGTACATCAAACTAACATGACACTGTTTGTCTTATATGTTATCTCAACAAATAATTTAAAAATTAAAAAAATAAAAATTCAAAAAATTCAAAAAACGTTTAGCATAAAGTACACGTTGATTGCCATATAGGTTGCTATGTTAAAAAATTTAATGTTTTAGTCAGTTTTTTGGTTAAAAACAACAATTTGACTCTTTTGGAAGGTTGATGGTCAAATTCGAATTTTTTTTAAAAATTGACGGCTAAATTTAACTTTAAAAAAAAGAATAAAAACCAAATTAATCAAAAAAAAAACTGTGAACGGTAAGAACTTAATTTATCATAATGTGAATTTTAAAATTATTAATTTCATATTAAAATAAAATTTTATATTACACTTGATAGTTTTAAATTTGTTTTTTGAAAATAGAGTACAAGGACAATCAGACCGTTTAAAATAAAATAAAATTGGACAGAGTTATAAAATATATACACAAACTAAAATTTAAATACTCAATGTCAAATCATCAACCTACAACCAAGACTTCGTTAGTTTCTTAACAATAATTAAAATATTTTATTTTTTAATTTAGATGACACGTCAACTATTATCGCGTCACGAGCAGGACCACCTGTTCTTTGCGGACATAATAATAAACAAATAATTAGCCGTAAGTTTTACGTATTTGTGTTCTAATATGATTAGTGAATTGTTCTTTTTGGTTTGGCGAATAATATTATGTTAATATTTATTGTCAAGGGTCAGGTCTTGGTGAGACTTCAAATTCGGAATGACTTAATCAACATGCACGTAGTCGAACATGCTAATAATTATTGATAAACATTTTTGTTGAATTTCCTTACAAAATCGAAAAAGGATAGATTATTTTGTTCTTAAAATAATTATGTTAATTTATACATATATCGTATTAGTAACACAAATATATATTTACCAAATATTACTATATCTTACCTGATAATTCAATGAGGTTCACATCATTCTCCACCATGTAACTTTCTCAGGTGAGAAGCTGATGGAGAACTAAGAAAGGGGGTGCTCAAATTGTAATAAACCAATATATATTATTTGTACAATCATATATCTCAAAAGTTGTATATATACGGAGTTGGTGGAAGATGAAGAAATTAGTGGGATTCAATGATGAAATGTTGAGGATTAATTAACTAGACAAAATAGTTAACTAACATTGACGAACGAACTAAACACAGCCCTCTTTTCTTTAACTCTCTGCAATCATTATTCTTCATCCCATTTTCAATTTTCTTCTTCTTCTTCAATCTGAATCTCTGGATATATTTCTGAACCAGTAATTTCCTTCACCTATAATATCACCAATTTCCCATATTAGTTCAACTTCTACTCTTTTCTTTTTCTTTTCTTTTTTTAAATTAGGTCAACTTAAACAGAAGGAGCCCTCTCACAAATATTCTTTAAACATATACAAAGCAATTAGATCATCATGATTTAATTACCAGGGAAACTATGAATTTGATCTTCTTCTCTTTTCCTGGGATTCATATCGTGTGATTTGGAGTTACTACCCTACTAAAAGATTATGAAAAGTAAACTCATCAGAGTCAGACCATTACATATATATCAAGAAGAAGAAGAAAAAAGATTCAAAACGAAGATTATAGGTTAAAAAAACACACAAGTGTTGTTTACAACTAAAAAATTACCTTGGGACTATTGACAGGAGAACTAGCAGTATCCTCCAAAGAATGATCCTCACAGATTTCTGTGGTTCTTGTTTGCTTGAACCTTAATATGTTGGGAGGTTTGGGCGAAGAAGAAGAGGCGGAAACATGATGGTTATGGTGGGAGATTTTGGGTGCAGTAGCGGCATCAGAGATCAAGGAAGAGCCACAACTGAAAGTAGAAGAGTCAGTTTTGGGTTGATTTGATAAATCTTCAAAGTAGGCAGTCCACCCACTTTCTTCATCTGAGAACTCCTTGCTTCTTGTTCCTTTGGAACCTACAGATTTACGTATAGATGAAGTAATAGACTTCTCCTCCATTGATCTACAAACAAGATGAGAGAGATGCGTGGACCGAAGGTTAGCTTTATTTCTTTAGGCACAAAACAAGGTCGACAAGCACTTAATAATGGCTATTTATATATATATATATATATAAATAGAATTATAAAAAGTAAGAGAGAAAAGGGAAACCAAAATGTAGAATGTTGGTGTGGCCAAGGTGGGCCAATGGAAGTCAAAAGCAGCAGTTGCAACGTTATTTTGTCATATTAACCAACATTAAATAAAAGTATATTTACATTGAATTAAGCAAACGTAAACTGTACTTAATATTGGATATGACTAATTATATCATTAAATTCATTTTACCATCTCAATTACAAATTCTGGCAACAATAAATCACAGTCTATTCTCTCCCAAAAGCAGTAAGGTTAATTGTTTTTGTTAAATAAAAAGAAGCAAATGTAAATTTAAATTTATAAAAAAACCGTGTCAAGAAATTGTTAACATCCACTCACTTGTTCAACTTCATACATCCATATGATTGAATGGGCTTTGAGATCAATTATTATTTAAATCATATTTTTTTTTCTTCTGCAAATTGGGCTGAAGATTTGGTCTTCCATAATTCAATTTCACTAAGCCCAAATTTGATAAATGTTGGCCCTCCAAATAAATCCATCATTATGCTATCTTGGGTTCATTTCTTTTCCGAATTTAAAATTATAATCATACAAAAGAAGCCCGAAGCCCATAAACTTCATACGATATTGTAAAACAATACTTTCATTCCTTTTATAAGTTAAGAACTTTGTGCAAGACATTACATATTTTGAAGGAAACTTAAAACATTCAACCTAAAATATAAAAGGGAAGAATGGTTCAAGATTTGTATTTGCATTTAAAGCAAATAAAAAGGGAAGCATAATAAATTTTGAAATGAATCATCCATCTCTGGAATTGCATTTAAAGAAGCCTCCTCAAATATTAAAGTTTTTAAGGTTCAATTATTAAGTCTCATTGCACCAAAATTTAATGAAGTTAAAAATTGTAATTAAAGAATTACTTTTCCCTTTTGAACTCAGTGAAAGCAATATATGAAATACAAAAATATGGATTCACATGCATACTACGGGTATAATATGGACTGAATCGCAAAACTTATGTAATCAGTGGTAGTTTAATAAATATTTTTTGTGCAAAATTGTCAAGTTTAGGTTTAGCAAGTCCAGACAAGAGGAATTAAATGGATGTGGTTAGGAAGAAATGAATTAGGGTTGACTACTTAATAATCTTAGGCGGCTAAATAAATGAAGAAAGAAGAAAACAATAAAATAAAGGTTCTTCAATCGCGCCGATGGACTGCTATTGACTTCACACCAATGCAAGACCATCTTTAATTTAGGGTTTCAATATTTTGACTTCAACGCTCATCATTTTCAACTGCTTTCTTTATAAAATTTAATGGGGGAGTCAATGCTGAAGGTTCAGGAGTTGAAGCAACTTGACATCGGCATTGCCATTGCCTTGGCTTTCAATCAAGGTGATGACAGCAACAACGCCATCCCATGATCGATGCTGCTCCGACAACATCTGCCCACCACTGGCCCTACCCCCTACCCCTACCCCTACCCCTACCCTTGTTTATTTTACCACTTTCTCGCTCTCTCTTCACCCTCCATGGATGAATTGAAATTAATTTGACTAACATATTAGAGAATTGAATTGAAGGCTGATTTCTCCATTTTATTCTTTTCAAGATTTGAAATGTGAAATTTCTCCTCTTTAAATTTCTCTAAATTTACTCTTTTATTGAGTTTTATTATCAACCAAATTTAACCCCCTTTTTTTCACCTTACCAGTTACCATTTTTCCTTACACTTAGTATTACAAAATCTACTCTAATTTTTTCTGTCTTCTTTTACTACATTTCATTCACTTATTTGCAATATTTTTTCTCTCTACCATAAACCTAAGTAAAACATGTTTAATAGGTTTTATCGAAAAAACATCTACCACTCTACTAGAGATTATCAACCTCATCCAAACCTCCCAAGAGAGGTTGCAAACTTTGAACGAAAATAACAAATAGATGATGGAAACCTAAGTTTAGTGGCGGAGCCAAAAAATTCTTTTTGAGGTCGAAATTAAATTGTATATTTTTACGATAGTAAAAATATAATCTCATCATTTTAATAGTCTATACTTTTTTTTATTTTTAAAAGGTTAAATCAATTTATTTTTATCATTTTTGGGGTTAAAATGTAATTTTATTATTACTAATTTAAAATTTTATAAATTATAAATGACCTAAATTGAAACTGTACCATTTTAAGGAGGGCCATGGACCCTTGATCTCTTAGTGGCTCCGCCACTGCTTGCATCTTCTTTAGCTCCACATGCTCAACTTGTAAAGGGAAGGGAGAAATGGACTAAATTATTAATGTGTATTTATGTGATTAATTATATGAATTTTTAGTATTATTTGATATAAATTATTTTGATAATATAATGTGATATCACACATTTTAATCTAGTGATAGAGTCAAGTTTAACGTATATACATGCATACATAAAATTCAAGTTATTGTGGTTCTAAATTTCTTATTTTTTTATATTTCTTTAAATTATTTTTATTTGAAATTTGATTATGAGTTCACTTGTCGTGCTTTTCTACGTTTGCAGTAATATTTTTACGATACTTTTACAACTTCTATATGCATTCATATACATATACTTTTAGAAGGTTATTAAATTTTTATAACAAGAAAATACAAATTTAATAAAGTTCTATATGAAATATTTGATATGTTGTGGAATGATTTATTTGATTCAATACTCTCCAACTTTCAAAAAAAAAATTTCTTGAACAATGTTGAACTTCAAATTTGAGAAAATTCAAATCTCAATATTTCGAGAAAACCATATTTTCTTTTGCTTTGAATTGTGGATTTTCATGAAATAACAATTGTATTTATAAACTAAGGAACTATCAAAAAATGTAATAACTAATATCTACTTTCCTTATTTGATTTAATCATATTTGTAACAGCATGAGCTTTAGTGATTTCAGAATCTCATTATTCGATGATTAAATCAGTAATTTTTTTATATTTACTAGTATATTATTATGTTATATTAAATTTTGGTCTAGTAATTTTAGTGATTTGATAGTTAGTTAAAGCACAAGTACTTTGACCCTAAAGTTAGTGGTTTAGGAAAATGTGGTATTGGGACCTTGTTTTCAGAAATTGAACCCGTAAATTTTTTAATAAATATTTACAGAGTTTTATATAGATGAATTAAATTTTAAATAGGTTATTTTGTCGAATTAGTGACTAATTAAGTTATAAAGGCTAAATCGTAAAAACTGTAAAAGTTAAATCACTATTAATATTTATTAGCTAAAATGTTTATTTAATAATTGTTACAGGGTCTAAGTGGCAATTAGCCATTATTTGAATTGTAGTGGACGGTTAATGCTCGTTATTTAATAAAATTATGTTATTTTTAATGTAAAAATTAGGTTAAAAATTAAGTAAATAGGAAATAAAAATGAAATGGCATGCGAAGAAAGATAAAGCACTTGATATTTTCTTCTTCAGCCACCGTTTCTCCGTAGCCAAGAAAGCCAAGAGTTTCGGCCAAGGGTTTTCAAGTTTTAAGTTTCAATTGATTAGCGCAATCAAGTTTTTCTTCTAATTTTTATGTTTTTTAGATCTCGGGAGTTTAATTTAACTAGTTCGAAGACTATTTTGTAAAATTATTAAAATTTTAAAATATTGTCATTAATAATTTTTAAAAACCAATTTAAAGTGTACATTAAAAACTATTTTTATGTAACTTGAAGGAAATATCATAAAGTAAATCTAAAGTGTTCTTTTAAAAAGGTTTTTTCATTTTCTTTAGTCAAAATTTTATAAACCAAAGCGTTTTAAAATATTATTTAACGGAATGGTCCTTTTCCGCAAAATCGTGTCCACGCCAAAGACGATGTCGTGTACGCCCAGAAAAATTGCGTCCACGTCGGTAGCGATGTTAGAGAGCAGCGCGAAATCGCGTCCATGTCGGTAGAGTTCTTGGCGTGGACGCGATTTCAATTTCCCTCACGTGAAAAGACTCCAACGGTCAAAAATTTGACCGTTGCCCCTAACGGTAAAAAAAAAACTATAAATACCCCCACCCTTTTTATTTTTTCACAAACAAATCCTCTCTAATATTTCCTCTCAATTCCTCTCAATTTCCTTCCACAATTCTCTCAATTTCCTTCCAAAATTCTCTCAAATTCATATTTAATTTCAATTTCCTTTTTTAAAATAAATTTAAAATTTTTGTATATTTTTATAAATCGTAAAAATTTGTACGATTTCATCAATGGCCGGATCATTGACTCGTCTTGATAGGCATCACATATCGGTGGAACAAATGACAAAGATAAGTATTAAATTTAATTTTTAAATATTATTTAAGAATTTTTTATTTATGCATTTTTAGATAATTATTAATTTATTATTTGTTATAAAAGTCTGAAGATCGGGTATTGGAATGCAATATCCGGAATATGCATGCTCCTCCATCACCGTTGGTAGAGAACTACCTACGGAAGCGGGTTTTGGCATGTGGCGACGGTAGGTCGGGATGCAAGTTGGACTGGCCCGATCGGTGTTGATCGAAGGTGGAGACCGAGACGCACACATTCCATCTTCCATGTGGAGAGTGCACTATCACTCTAGAAGATGTTAGTCTGCAGCTTGGGATTGCTTGGATCGGGCACCCAACACGGGTCCGCCAATCTAGCAATTGGGAGGCGGTGTGCTACGAGCTTTTGGGCGCTATTCCGGAGAAAGTGGATGGAGGTAAGGTCAAGATGGGCTGGTTACGTGACACATTTCCTGATCCGGATGAAGATTCAACCGAAATTGAAAGAATCCGATATGTTCGGGCATACATTCTTCAAATAATTAGAGGTTATCTGATGCCCGACACGTCACGGAGCTGCGTACATCTAAGATGGCTGCTAAAACTCGTTGATTTTAGAGCAGCTGGTGAATTGAGTTGGGGGTATGCCGTCTTGGCAACATTATATCGGGAGATGTGCGGGGCGACGCAACCGGGGAGAGCAAACATCGGAGGTTGCCTGTCACTACTGCAGTCATGTGCACGGTTTCGCTTTCCATTTCTACGTCCTCGAGTGAACCACCCATATACATTCTCACTCATAATGAGGTAAATTTTATTATATTACATTTTACAATTATTATGTAGATTTTTAAAAATAAAATTATGCTAAAAATTATTTAATTAGGTGGAACCATCTGGCAAGTTATGCTCGATTACCGTCCTCTCTTAAAGATATACGGCTTCTATTGGACCAACGGTCGGAAGCAGAAGTAAGTATTATTGCAAATAGATATTTCCATACATTCGCTATTCGATTGATATTTAGTATTTAGTATTTAGTATTATGTATATAACTAATATTTCTATCATGTTCATATAGTTTCAATGGAAATCATACGAGGATCCGGCAATTCGGGTAGTAATCCAAGAAGAGTTTTTACAAAATCCACAAGCTTGGCACGTGAAAGTCGTGATGGTCAACTGCACAATCGTGGAGCCGCACTGCACGCATGAGTGCTACTGACGCTTGGATGTAGACAACTGATTCCAGTGGATCCTGAGGTGTTTGACGATCAACACAAAGTTGACCTTCGGCAATTGAATACGGATTGGACGAGATACTGGTCTGAGTACATGGAAATGTGGGAAGATCGGTATGAATATCTACCTACTCGGGAACCAATCATCGTTTCGGAGTTATCGTGCGTTCCAGAATACATGCCATGGTTTAGGATTCATGGCAAACCGTATTTACTGACGCCAGAGGAGAGGCAGCGGCAAATACGTGTCGAAAGGGTAAGGTGCGGGCCTCTAAATCCAAGACGACAAGACAAAGGCAGCCCCTCAACGAGGCCCAGACATTCACCCAGCTCATCATCAGCGGCCATAAGATCACCAGGCCCAACGAGAGCACCGACGCAGTCACCCGACGTAGCAGTTCAACCGATGATACCCACGTAACCGCCTTTTCAGATGATGTCAAGTGCGTTTCCTAGTCTTTATATGTACCCTAACTCTTATATGTATCCTTTTCCGAGTCCTATGGTAGGTTGGAGCCAAATGCCCGGTTCAGCTCCATTTCCTGTTATGCGGAGCGGACCGCCGATGTATAGGCCAGCGGCGCACGAGGGATCGCCAGGGGGGCCGTCGGGGAGCTCTCCTTTTTACCAATCCCCACCAATGTATGAGTTTCAAACACCATCGCCATTCCTGATGCAAACACCTCCACATACACTATTCTTTGAAGGTGGATCATTGTCCCAAGTCCGACAACCAGATGCCGAACCGGAAGAACTAGAATCCTCACCGGAGGAACAACAACCGCCGCCGGAAGCTAGAGAAAGGAGGAATCTAGCTCGTAACCGTCGACGGCCGCCATGTGGCACTGAATCCCTCGGGCATAGACATTGATTGCCGTATTTAAATTTATTTGTACAAATATTTTGAATATTTTGATATTATTTTATGTAAAAAAATAGAAATTTTTTGAGTTATTTTGATATTATTTGATGTAATAAAATAGAAGTTTATTTGATGTAATAAAATAAAAAAAATTTCGAGTTATTTTGATATTATTTGATGTAATAAAATAAAAGTTTATTTGATGTAATAAAAACCCTAACCTAATTTAACTCTAAACCCTAACCTAAATTAATTAAAAACCTTAACCCTAACCTAATTTAATTAAAAACCCTAACCCTAACCCTAACCCCTAACCCTAACCCCTAACCTAAATTAATTACAAACCCTAACCCTAATCTAATTTAATTAAAAACCCTAAACCCTGAACTTAAAAATCCTAACCTTAACCTAATTTAATTAAAAACCCTAACCTAAATTAATTACAAACCCTAACCCTAACTTAATTTAATTAAAACCCTAAACCCGAACTTAAAAACCCTAACCTAATTTAATTAAAACTCTAAACCCTTAACTTAAAATTAAAAACCGTAACCTAATTTAATTAAAAACCTTAACCCTAACCTAATTTAATTAAAACCATAACCCTAACCTAATTTAATTAAAACCCTAAACCCTTAACTTAAAACCCTAACCTTAACCTAATTTAATTAAAAACCCTAACCTAATTTAATTAAAACCCTAAACCCTTAACTTAAAAACCCTAACCTTAACCTAATTTAATTAAAACCCTAACCCTAACCTAATTTAATTAAAAACCCTAACCCTAACTTAATTTAATTAAAACCCTAAACCCTTAACTTAAAAACCCTAACCTTAACTTAATGTTAGATTTGGAAAAATGTTTTGACCGGTACTAACAATTAATAATTTTATATAATTTGATAATTTTACTAACCATTAATACAATTTTTTGACTTAATACAATTTATCAATTAATAATTTCACAAACTTAATTTTTTTACAATTACATTCAACTATTGCGATTAGGGCATGATTGACTTGTATGGCCTGGATTCCTACACCATCTGCACAACTTCGTTTGACTAGCTGTTTCTTGGATATCCATATTGTTACGTATTCTAGTCGAGCAAGGTCGACCCTTTGGTTTGCGACGTAATTCTCTATCCGGTAACAGCTTAAAGGGAGCAAGAGATACGGGCGGCCACATACGTTCATTTGGGACCGGTGGGAAAACGTGTCTCCATACGTTGTACATGTTTTCTAATTTGTACACTTCATCCACATAACTCATCGAATCCAGACGGATTTTCTGACAAGCTGCAATAACATGAGCGCATGGATAACGAAGTGCATCAAACATCCCACAGTCACAAGTCCTATTTCGCAAGTGTACACGATATTGCCCGCCAACAACACCTTGGTGCGGTCTGTCAAAATCTGTCACGCGAAACCATAAATTGTCTCGATCGTGACACTTTGTGTGCATGGTGTTTGCCCTCGCCTTGGCCTTGTTAAATTCTTGAAGTACCTTACTGCACCATACATGGCCTCCCTACATCTGGCCTGCATAACTTTCTGCTCGCTTTGGAAATAGCGCCGCCAAACGAAAATATGTCTCTCGTACAACCGATGTTATTGGTAGATGGCGCGTTCCTTTAAGAACAGAATTTATGCATTCTGCTAGGTTCGACGTCATATGGCCATATCGTAGGCTGCCGTCATATGCTTGTGCCCACTGTTCGAAACATATGTTACAAAGGTAGTCCGCCCCTTCTCCGTTTTGAGATCGTAAAAGTGCCAACATCTCGTGAAAACGGTCTTTATTTATTTCATACCCTACCAATATAATATCATAGCGAATAATTTATACCACTTCTACCAATAAAACTAATTCAAATTGACAAACGAAATAACACAGATATAGAGTAAATACCCATGTTGGTCACTTGTCGTCGTTATTCTTAGATGGATATTGCTGTAGTAGTTCAAGCAACGTGTCTTAGGCAATATTTATGGTGTGTGCGCTGCCATAAGCTTCCCTCTCGATCAAATGCAGCTAGTATACCGGTGCCCCAATCTAAAATAACACAGATATCAGGTTGGGGCCACATATTCCTCCTTAACCTAGAGAGAAAGAAATCCCAATCATCAGACGACTCCCTCGGTGTTATTGCAAATGCAATTGGAAGAATTCTCCTACCGCCATCCTGTGCCACTGCAAGCAATAGCCGATGAGTATACCTACTGAACATGAAGGTGCTGTCAATTTGTACCAACGGCTTGCAGTATGGAAATGCGTCTCAGTATTGCTGAAAGGTCCAAAACAGGCATTTGAACACTTGACATCCATGTAGCAATCGGCCGTTGTAGTACGCATGTTCCGTTTCAAGGTCTGTGATGGCACCGGGGACGTATCTCTCTAGCACCTGACACCACTGCCATATTTCATTATATGAGGCGTCCCACCCACTATGCATCTTCTCCAAAGCCTTTTGCTTAGCTATCCAAGCCTTGCGGTAAGAGGGCGTGTACCCCATTTGGCTACGGATATTGGCAATTAACACCGGCACTGAAGTCCTAGGATCTACTTTTATTGTGGGCAGTATCAAGCTAGCTAACATAGCTGAATCCATTTTGGGATGATCTTGTGAAACACCTACAAAGGGAGTACATTAAATAATGCAACATTGCATAATAAAAGTATTATTCAGATCACCAATATCAGACCTGTAACACATGTATGTGGACCTTTGTACTTTTTTATCTCCCATAACCCTGTCCTTTTCCTTAACGAGGCGTAGATTTTCCATGAACATGTGTCATCTTGCACCGCACACTTCGCCTCAAACTTATCAGATTTCGATTTAACGACATGGTAGTTAATGCCGTTTTTGATGCTATGTTGTTTCAAAGCACCAATAAAACTATCCTTGTTGGTAAACTGATTACCAACTTCAAGTTCACCGAAATCTACCCCTGAACTTGTACGATCAAGCAACTGGTATGGTAGATCTGGAAACTCTAACGCGTCATCTGCAGACAGATCGACATTATGCATGTGGGCTGGAGGTAGTATGCTCTGAATCGTGGATTTTCTTCCTCATCTAAACTCCTGTCAGCATCTTCAGCTTCTGTTGGAATAAGTCAACTTCTGTTCAGAAAATAAGCCAACTTCTGCACCATCCGGCCCAGGCTCTCGAGGTGGATCCACATCGGAGTCATCTTCTAACCCACAATCATCTGCAGTGTACGAGGTCCCCTCACCGATTGACGTCGTAGGGAGTACATCATCCCTTCTTCTAGGCATTTGATAACGTCCCCAATTGGATGTAGATTGCCACCCGCTAGAACTTGATGCCACTCCCCAGTACGTATTTCCAGCATCAAACATTGAGCCACCGACGTACATGTCCCATCCACCGACAGAGTGTCTTGTAGGGGATGTGCATCCGACACCGCTACCGAACATGGGCTGTTCCGTATTTTATAACTCGTTGACTGAGTGTCGGCCAGGGGTGGTGTATACATCTCAAACATCGGTCGCTGGTACATCAGTTGGCGATGTAAATTGTACATATAACTCAATATAAGGTGCTCAACTAGCAAGATGAGTCTGTACCATTGCCTCCAAGCTACGAGCACATTTTATGTCGAACGAGTCATATGTCACCGGATCAACAGAAGAACAAAATCGATACGTGATAGACAGAACTTTCATTGGCGTCGTTCCAAAAATTTTATGCCTAATCCTTTTACGAAGTTCTGTCAAATCTATGTTCTGGTTAAAAACCAGTCGCATCGTATTCTCCGACAAAAAAACAACACCATTCTCGGTGTGGCAAACCTCACCATCGTAGTAAATAACAACACTAATACGTTCACTCATATTTGAAACTCTAACCTTCTTAGCCTCTCTAAATTGTTTCTGCTGTGACTTATGCATTCTGAGAACATTTTCTACCTAATTTATAGCCTTAGCCCAAACATGCTACTGTAGCAAAAGCGCGTCCACGAGGGCGCGATTTCACAAATTCTTCTCAAATAGCATCCTGCTAGAAGCGATTTTATATTATTTGCTCAGAAACGTCAAAAAAAATTATTTCTTACATGACCTACTATAGCAAAAGCGCACTGACGAGGCCGCGATTTCACAAATTCTTCTCAAATAGCATTCTGCTAGAAGCGATTTTATACTATTTGCTCAGAAACGTCAAAAAAATAATTATTTCTTCCGTGACTCATCAGAGCAAAAGCACGTCCCACGGTAGCGATTTCACAAATTCTTCTCAAATAACATCCTGCTATAAGCGATTTTATACTATTTTATCAGAAACGTCAACTCAAAATATTTCTTCTAGGACCTAAAAACCCTTAAAAGCTTGAACCCTAAACCCTAAAAGCCAAAAAACCTAACGTGCGAAAAACCGGGAAATCACGTCCACGTCAGCGCGATGTCAGGGTACGCGCCAGGAAATCGTGTCCTTGAGGGCGCGATTTGTTGCCATGTCGAGAACTCATACGACGTACGTCTGCGATTTCTGGCGCTGCACTCTCGACATCATGTTGGACGTGGACGCGATTTTGCGAAAAAAGGACCATTCCGGTAAATAATTAAATAATAGGCCCATTTCGGTAATTTTTGAAAAAAGGGATTTTATTGGTAAATTGCCCGGGAATATCTCAATTTTTTCATTGAATCTAATGTATTTTGCTTTAGTTGAATATGTACGAATGATAATTATAGGATGCAAAAGTTACAAAATATAGAAATCTAATTATGTTAAAAGATTTTTTTATGGAAAATAGCTGGACTTTATTCAATTAAGAAACGATTCAACATACAAACATAATAATTGATAATAAAACCAATAAAGAAAGAAAAAGTGTTTGAGGAAATAAAGTGTTCCCTCAAAAACCAATGAAAATCTAGCCAAATAAATGAGCTCCTCAACTCCATTCACGGTATTATAAAACAATAAGAAAAACAAAAGCTCATTAGAAACCAACCTCGTCCCTTTCAGAAAAAAACCAAATAATAGGGGCATTCTTTAAACAATGGTCATCGAAATCTAATCTGACGGGTCAGTCCACCACCTATCTTTCTCCACATTACCAGTGGCAAATGGAGGCACCCCTTCCACTATATAAGTTGTTTCTCCTCTACGAATCCCTTAACTATCTAGGAGATGAGCTAACCCATTTTCTTTCCTTGATGCATGCACAAAAACACACCTATTACAGTTTGCACCCAAAGATTTTGAATCTATAGTGTAAGCAACTAATTACAGACCCATCGTCATGATTTGCATATAGCACCTTTACTATAGTCAGAGCATCTCCTTCAATCATCACTTCCATGAATCCCAGATTGAGACCCATTTGAACCTCCTAGAGACATGCAAGCCCCTCTGCAGCAAAAGTCGAAGGTATGTGATTGTTTATAATCATTCTAGTTCCCAAAATAGTTCCATCTGAGTTTCTAACCACGATCCCCAAACATAATTTCTTTGTATGGTTTTGGAATGCAACATCGAAGTTTATCTTGACCAAGAGGGTTCTGGTGGTCTCTATCTTTCAAACTCAACTCTTCTAATAGGTAATTTCCCATTTATGTCCTTTAAGTCTTGAATGTAAGAGTTGATTAAATTAATTGTTTCTTGAGTTGACCATTTGATCCCTTCGTGTAATGCTCTATTTCTTGCTGTCCAAATTGCATAAGCCACAACCCTGTATTGTTTACTAGAGACAGTAGAAAAATTAAAAACCATCCAATTTCTATAGTCAAACTCTGAAACCTCCTAATACCATTGTAGATTTAGCTTATTCAATACTTCCTTTGGAATGACATAGTCTCAAAAAGTATGCTCCGAGTTTCATATCCACCAGTGCATCTAGGATATGCTGTTGAACTAACAAGTCGTCTATAGAATAAGTTATTGAAAGTGGAGACTAAGTTATTAAAGACTCTCCAATTTGAAATCTTATTTTTTACTGGCATATCAATCTGCCAAAGTTGTTTTTGTAAAATGGTGTATAGGTGATTTGATTGTTGTTATGCGTACAGGTAGAAATGTCTTGTAAAAGAATTTTGTAACCATTTCTCACCGTGTACTCACTAGATGTTTCACCTCGCCATACTGATCTGTCATCATGAGGGAATTGAGAAAGGGGAATGGATAAAATCCGTTATGTATCATCAGCCATAAAAATACTAGTAATGTGGTGCTCCTTCCACTGTCTCAACATTGGATAAATCAGTTCAGAAACCTAAGTTATAGAATGATTACTAACATTTCTATGAATTTTGTAATTTGCAGAGTCGGGGACCCAAGCATCATTTTAGACAGATATATTGGTCCCTATTATCACTTGCCAACACATGCCTACTTGTGACATTCCTAACTAGTATCATTCGCCAGAATAGGGTTACAAAGCATACTGTAAAAACATAACTTTAAAATATTCATTTCAAACCCTAAACAAAAACATATCACAAATCATTTATTTACAGGCATATCGTCACTTAAATGAGCCTTCGAGGCCTTAAAAACACTTTAAAAACTATTCAGGACTAAATTGAAATCAATCAGTAAGTTCATAAAAAAGTTAGAAATTTTGAACTACATCGGTCACACGGCCATGCGACTCACATGGCTGAGACACACGCCCATGCCTCAGGCCGTGTAACAATCAAAATAGGGACACACGGCTGTGTCCCAGCTTGTGTCCATGCTCGTGTAACTTTTGAAGTTGGGTTACATGGCTAAGCCACACGCCCGTGTGCCAGGCCGTGTGCTAGGCCGTGTAATTGCTTGACTTGTATGCCTTAAAACCTACGAGGAACACACGACCATGTCGCATGGCCATGTGTCACATGCCCATGTCTCAGGCCGTATGGACATGAAATTTGCCAAAATCAAGCCATTGCCATCACCAATCCAAACCTGTACCTAAAGACATTTTGTACACATGATCAAGGCCTCATAACATGACCAAAACCAACATGAAATGACCAATTCACTATTCTAAAATCATTCAACCAATATGCCATATAAGGCACCTAAAAAACAAACATACATACTTACCTAAACATATGCATTACCACATTTAAAACATACACTTCTAGTTCAATATCATCTTAAAGCATACCATAATTGAGACCACAAGTAACTCAACATAAACATACCATTTTAACGTCATAAAAACAACTAATCAATGTGCCATTCATAAACACCGCAATTATAACCAACATCAACAACTAAAACATGTTGACATTGATTCATTTCTAGCATAGCAACTTAATTCACTCACAAGCCAAAACAAATCGCAAGTGTTCACTTTCATACCATTTTAGTTGTACCAAAAAGATACCTATTTACAGTCTTAATAAGGTACTTAACAACTTAGTTTAGTATATTGTCATACTGTACCAAAACCAATTTATATAGCCGCATATACATGCCACTACCCTAAGGAGCACAAGAACTACCAACATCGATAGATAGTTTGAGCCGAAGGTTCGATCAGTCCAAAAGTCAACAAACAACGATCTACAAAACAATCCACAAAAACAAATAAGCTTATAGAGCTTAGCAAGAACATAGTATATCATTTAACGTAACAAAAATTGAATACAACTCATATTTTACTCGATTCAAAGTTACCGAAGTGTAAACAGGGCACGTATGTGCAATTCAGGGGTACCAAAGTACAAACAGGGGCATATATGTGCAATTTATGGGTACTGAAGTACAAACAGGGGCACGTGTCTGCAATTCAGGGAATAATTAACTATAAGCATTTAATTACATAAATATAATATGAAAATACAAGTAGAAATTCAATTACATGTTGAAATATTATGAACTTACATTGACAACTAGAGCGTAGAAATACGATTGAGCTAATTCGTGATTTTCGCCTTTCCTCGATTTATATCTGGTTGAGATTTACCTTGATCTAAATAAATAATTATATTCAATTAAGTATTTCAGTCAATCTCAACATTCAATTCAATCCATAATTCATATTTATGCATAATTATAATTTTTCCCTTAACATGTTAACTTTTCACAATTTAGTCCTTAAGATCATAATTTAAAATCTAAGCATTCTCATCCCTATTTAATGCTACCCAAATTCATTAGGGACCCATATCAGCCCACATAAACCATTATTTCACAAATTTACCATGAATTTTACTACTTTTACAAATAAGTCCCTAAATGGCATTTTCCTCAAAATCACTTTACAAAACTTGTTTATTTATCCACAAAGACTCATAATCTACCATCTAATATCAAGAATAATGCAATAACATTCATGAAAAAACCCTATATCTCTAACAGTTTTGCAAATTAGTTCTCGGACTAGCTTAATAATACAACGATCTCAAAAACATAAAAATCATTAAAAAAGGGACAAAATAACACTTACATGCAATGAGAGAGCTTGGCCGAATATCAACCCTGGTGATTTTCGGTTAGGTTTTAAAATGAAGAAGATGATACCATCTTTTTCTTTACTTTTATTTTATGTTTTAATTACCATTTTACTATTTTACCCTTTAAAAACATTAATAATTTCAATAAAACCTTTCCATAAACATCCACTAACAACATAAATGGTCTAATTACCATATAAGTCCTCTTACATTAAATTTTTATATCCATTTTACACCTTTAACTAATAGAACTCTACTTTTGTACTTTTTATGATTTAGTCCTTTTCACTTAATTAAGCATACAAACGTCAAAATTTCTTAACAAAATTTTAATATGACCCTACTAACATTCCATAGACATTAAAATAATAAAATAAAAATAATTTACTCATCAAATTTGTGGTTCCAAATCCATTATTATGATTTCACTGAAAATGGGCTGTTACACTGCTTGAAAAAGCCTTTTTTGCAGCCCAAATACTCTTTCAAGTATATGATGGGTAATTGCCTAAATTTGAACCCAAAAATTAGAATTTGGATAATATCTAGCTTTTAACATACGCTCTAATAAGGAATTTGGGTAACAAAGCAAACACAATCACTACTTAGCGAGAAGAGCCAAATTGAATTTTGTTAAAAAGCTAAACCCCAAACCACCATTTTCCTTAAGGTCACATAATTTTTTCCACTCGCACCAATGAATCCCTCTCTTTCATTGATGTTTCTGCCACTGGAATATATTAATGATGCACTCCATATCAATACAAAGAGAATTAGGCAATAAGAAACAAGACATCAGATAAGTAGGAATAGCCTGAAATATACTTTAACAAAGACTTCTTTACCCCATTGAGAGAGAGGTTTGTACACTAGTTATTTATTCCTTTACACATCATATTTTTCAATAATTGGAATGCCATTTTTTCCTTTTGACCCACCATATTTGGAAGCCTGAGATATTTTTAGATCTGATGAATACGAACATTCAAAATTTTAGAGACTAATAGTCTTACTTGATTCGAGACATTAAAGTTGTAGAAGAGAAGAAATTTATCAAAATTAATACATTTGCTTGAGAAAACTTTGTATTCTCAAGATATTATTCATAATATAAACACTACTGTCCATACTTCCCCAAACAAGATGCAATCATCCGCAAAATTTAAATGAGTGATTGTTAGCCTTTGTCTGCACACTTTTGTTCCTAACAATAACTCTTCCCACTTTCCCAATCTAATAAGAGATGAGAGTCCTTCACTACAAATCAGAAAGAGGTAAGGACTAACTGGATCTCCCTGTCTAAGACCTCTCATTGGTTTAAAAATCTCACCCCACTCCATTAATAACAATCGAATAAAAGATAGTAGTTATGTAATGCATAATGAAATCCACCCACAAAACAGCGAAGCCTCCAAGAGTGCCCCTCTATATGCATGTTACGACTATCGTCCCCCTTTTCCTTAAATTGACAATGTTTGGCTTAACCCTCCACTCGATTTTTGGGTGACAACTTTATCCTACAATAAGGTAGACCATTTGTAAGTTCAATAGAATTTAGTGAGATTTTGCATAACGGTCAAATAAAAAAATTCAAAACTAAGAGACTAAAGCCTTAAAAAGAATTTTTTTCCGCTCCTTAGTCATTAGCAAACTGTACTGAGGTGGTCTTTATCTTCCCTTTTCCTCAGCAACCCACCGCTGCCTATATTTTTCTTTATCTATAGTCTACACAAATTTTCTTTAGAATATTGGTTCTTTAGGAACATGGAATCGAACACACCTGAACAAAAAAAAATTTCCCTCATAAATTCGGATGGGATACCCAATATTGGTCATTAGTTATCTGGCATTTACTTTTTTGGTGTTTCAAATTCTTATTCTCTCTATTTCCTAGCAGACTACCTGCCCCAAATTATTCATTGGTGGACTCTTTTAGCCAGCTCGAGCGACATATCCCCCATATAACCTCGGTGGACTTAGCTGCCTCTAGTTGCCCCATATCCGTAGACCCTTAAGTTTTGCTCCTTCACCTAGTACATCCTCCTTTACAGGGTTATTCAACAATGATATTCAATTTTGTGCTCGTGTGTACGTCATAATTTGACACGGTAAATCTTCGTAAGGAGGTTTACCTTGTTCTGATTGCCTTAGAGTTTACTCTATTTGGAGATATTTACCATTCCCCATCGCCGAGCTAAAATCTTACATCAATATAATCCCTTGTTGAATGCCCTGATGGAGTCACAGTTATCATATCTGAGCTAAGGTCTTATACCTTACCGACTGATTGTATATGATGCCAAAGTCAAGCTGTGGTCTTACATTCTTTTACCCAATATTAAATGTCCTGAAGAACTGCCTCGTGTTTACTGTCCTATCGGACTACCTCGTGTTTATTGTAATGGCCCAATATTGCCCGGCGTAAACCAGAAATAAATAAACAAAATAATAAAGACCAAATGAAATAGTCCTAAAACAGTCTATTTACACTGGGCTCAATATGGCCCAAACTAAACCCACTACCCAAAGTTTAACCCAAACTCTAGCCTAGCCCAAAACCCAACTTAGCCTAAGACTGTACCCAAACACCGAAAACCCTAGCAGCAACAAGAGCCTCCTGCGTCACTGCCACGCACGGGCTCCCCTCCGAGCCATACCTCGCACGTGCGCCATCACGTACATAGCACCACCACGAGGCCTCCGTACGGTTGTACCTGCGAATACAAACGAAAACAAGAGCAGCGAAATAACAGAAAAGGAGAACGGATTGGATTTGAATTTGAATTTTTATTCATATTTATTCTGTAATTTCGGATATAAAAATCTGATACAAACATTGTAAACGTACGCATTCAAAATAAAAAATCAAAATACTAAAAGGTGATTTTCTGGGTTTCTGGTTCTTTTTCATTTTGCTTTTTTTTTTACTTTTCTTTTTTTCGCGTTCATCAATCGTTTGTTAAGAAGAGAAATATAAAAAAAGAAGAGAGAAGAGGGACGAATGTACCTGGTGGTCGATCTTTCGCTCCTTCCGTCGCAATCGAAAATGGGTGAGGAATCGGGACCTCCAGACGTTAGTCCGTCGAGCGGCGCACAGAGGGGGGTTTCTGGCTTAGGGTTTGCAAGTCTGCTAAAAGTGGCTTAGTGCCTTGTTTTTAGGGTTTTATGCGTGATATGAAACGACGCCGTCTAGCGGTCTTTAACCCATGCGGTGACCCGACCCGAGGGAAGGATCCGCGCGTTTCATCTCAATGGTTTATTTTCATGTTTGGTCCTTCTATTTTTGATTTACTTCAGTTTAATCCTTTTTTTATTTTTAAATTTGGCCACATAATTCGATCCTGCATCCAATTTCGTCCTCCTGTCAGTTGAGGAGACGAATGTCTGAAACGACGCCGTTTCCAATGATCTGACTTGAATGCCACGTGGGACTTGTGCGTTTAATTTCGGTGCTAGTCACCCTAATTTTAAATGAATTTCAATTCAGTCATTTCCATTTGATTTTATTGCAAGTTTTACCCCTAAATTTCTGCTTTAATTCCCAATTAGTAATTTGTTGTTTTTGCTACTAAAATAATTACTTTAATATTAATTTATCATTATTACTACTACCATTATTATTATTATTATTACTATTATTATTATTACTAGTGTTATTATTTATATTAGTTCATATATATATCTATATAAATTTTATGTATATGCATTATTTTATTATATAATATTATTTTAAGTGTTAACATTTATGTACGATACTATTTTATACATATATTAAACCATTTTGATTATATACATGTATATATAATATATTATCGAATTTTTATTTATTTATACATACATACATACGATTTATTTTTAAAAAACAAAAAAAAAAAAAACCTACTTTAATATATTTTGCTTACTTCAACTTTAATATATTATTATGTATATATGTTATTATTTATATTACTATTAAATCTTTCCTTCCTCATGTATTATTTATTTAAATTAATATATGTATATAATATTTATTTATTTTGATATAGTATTTATTTAAATTTTTATCTATTTCAAACTTTCATGTATATATATATATATTTTAAACTTATTTTAACATAACTTCCTTCTTTCGTGTTTTTTTTATTTTAAAACTTGATACATTTTATTTAATTAGCTTATTACTTTTTTAGCCTTCTTATTCATTTTGCTTGCTAATATGGATGTTAGTATTTGCATAATGTAGGATATAAAATTGTTGCTCTTACGTATATGACATTATTTATTTGTATATATTGAATCTTTGTTATTCATTAGAGAATGCTTTAGTTTACTTAATTATCAATTCGTTGTATATTATTATTCAATTGTTTTTTTATCCATTCAAAAGATTACAAATTAAAAAAGTTATTTCGTTCAAAAAACTTTCAAGATAAAGAAAAATTCAGTATTTGGGATCTTCAAAAGAATTGAGCCCTAACGTATTGGGTTCCAATCCTTCCCGTCGAATCTAAATAATCGAGATTTTTTTAATCAAAATATAAATAAAAAAGTTCATTCTCTGGAATTCGATACGTGGTGTCCAAGCGCATTGGATATGACATATTGTTTTCTCGAGACGAGGATTTTTCTAGCGAATGAAAATAAAGGCAATATTCGATATTTAGGAATTTTGTGAAATCGAGCCCTAACTTACTGGGTTTTGATTTTCTCATTTGACCCAAATAATCAGATATCCTTCTCAAAATGCTTAAGTTTTAAAAGTCAAGAGATAAACATAATTTTGAGGATTTAAAATGTTGTACTCTAACTTACTGAGTGACAAATTATCTCTTTAAAATAAGTGAGTCTTATCATCCAATTCATTTTATTCAAATTTTTTTTCAAAGGATCGTATTTTAAAATCTTTTCAAATTCTCGACACTAAGACATTAACAATCAATTCGGTACCAATTTTGGGCGTCACGAGGGTGCTAACCTTTCTCGTGCGTAACCAACTCCCGAACCTGTTTTTCTCAAAATTCGCAGACCTAAAATTATTTTCAAGGTGATCCATCACACCTCAATAAAATATCGGTGGCGACTCCCAGAATTTTCATTTTTAAAAGTTGAACCCCGTTTTTTTTTCAAATTTAAAAATGGTTTTGACATTTACTATCTCGGTGGACTAGTTTAGTTGCCATAGCCGAACTATGGTGTTACAGTGTAGACTTCTTTTGAGGTGTTGCCTCGAAAGACCTTATCGCCATCGTAGTATCGCCCCATAGAGCCTACCGACTGCCATCCGGGTGATGCTCTATGGAACCTAAATATTATTGTCACAGTGTCATCCTAAAGGACCTGTTTCACAATTCACCTTGATGCTCGAACACCAAAGTGTTCGCCCTGTAAGGCCTGGAGCTTCGCTCATCGCAATTTGCTCCTAGCAATCCTGGATGGAGGAATCTTAATAGAATTCCAATTTCCTAATTCCTTCGTCTATTCCTCCATAACACCATTCCAAACCTTGATGCTTGAACACTGCAATGTCTCATTCGCAAGGCCCAGAGCTTCGCACATCTGGGTTTGCACTTAGATACATCGTTTAGTGATATCTAATGGAAATTCCCCTTTCCCAAATCCTAATTTCATCTAAACCTTTCAATATTTCCCTTTTGTATTTTGTAACACCCCAAACCTGGTCTAAACGTTATGACCGAATATGGTGATGTCACATTGTAACACCCTTTACCCGTATTCGACTCCAGAATAGGGTACGAGGCATTACTAGAAGACATACATTTGCATACGTATTAAACTGAGTTACAAAATTTCATCCAAATTAAAACTTTTAAATTACTAACGTGCTTTTATAATTCTTTACAACATATCCTCGAAATATTATATTCATAACAAATCGGGCCTACAAGACCCGATATTTACTCATGTAATTCAAAACTTCATTTCCATTTCATTCAATTCACAATTTCTTATGTTCACAATTCAAATCAATTTCTCAATCCAATATATATATTTCAATCGCCTAAGAATATAATTCAAGTTACATGAACTTACTAGGCTAAATTGTAGAAATACCAAAATTTAGGGACATTTTGGTAATTTTCTATTTTCCTCAATTTTCACCCAATCTTGATATAAATTAATATTTCATTAAATTTATTAATTTAAATAATAAAAAATTTATTTCATGCAATTTGGTCTCTTTTGACATCTTTACCAATTTACCCTTAAAATATTACTTTTATTCAATTTAGTCATTGAAACTAAAACATGCAAATTGGCCATTTTAATGAGAACTCGTGCTAGTTGAATAATCATTTATTTTCCTCCTCCTCATCTCCATTCCACATCCTTAATGGATAATATGCTTATATGTAACATTATCTAAAATTCCACCATTTATTTATATATTAATTCAAAGCTGTCCACTTGAGTCATAGTCAATAAATTATTTATATCTTGAGCTAGTAAACTCCAAATTAAGATCCACTAAATTCCTGTGAAACTAGACTCACATATCGTCTTACCATAATATTTTCAGAATTTTTAGTTTAGCCAATAAGTACAGTTTATTCTTTAAATTTTCCCCTATTTCACTGTGTGACAGTTCTGACCCCTCTTCACTAAAAATTAATTATCTCTTTGTACAGAATTTTGATGATGTTTTTGTTTGTTTCTATTGAAAATAGACTCATTTAGGATTTTAAACATATAAATTTAAGCCACAAATTATTTTTATTCAAGTTTTGATGATTTTCCAAAATTCAGAATAGGGGAACCCAAATTCATTCTGACCTTGTCTCACAAAATTTATTATATCTCATGATTTAGAATTTCATTACTTACATAGTTTCTTCTATGAGAAGATAGACTCAATAAGATTTGATTCCATATTTTGTTCATCCTCTAATTCAATTTTTACAATTTATGGTGATTTTTCAAATTTAACCTACTGCTGCTGTCCAAAACTGTTTTAGTGCAAGATGTTGATTACTAAGTTTATAACTCCCTAATTCCCTTTCTCTATAATATTTCCCATCGTTTTCACTTATTTGCCTTGACTAATATATCAAGAACATAATACTTTATTTAAGAAAACTCTACTAGAACATCATTTCCATGCTTTTTCAACAATAACAAACTTAAAAATATATTGAAATCTTGATGTTCTTACCTTGTGCTATTGATTTCAATCTTTAACTTGATTTTTTCTCTCCTCCAGCTTCTATTTCTTGAATCTAACTTGACATTCTAGCTCTCCATTATCTCCTCATTGTTTTTCTCTCGTGGAAGCTATGGAAATTCTTTTGATTTCTAGGTGAAAATAGTGAATTTTTGGTGAAAGGACCAAATTGTAAAGAAAGCAAAACTTTCTTTCTTCTCTTCTCTTCTAACGTTATTGCATGGAAAGATGATAATTTTCATCATCTTTCCTCCCTTTATATTAATCATTTAATAATAAAATAATACTAAAATCTTAAAAAATATTAATTAAATAACATTTATCTAATTAATTAATTAAAATATCACAAACATCATCATTACCTTCTAGAATTCTCTCTCTATTTGACCATTTTGCCCTTTATAATATTTTAAAATTCCATCCTTGAGTCAACACTTAATTTGGTAAAATTACAATTTAGTCCTCAAAATTCTTCACCTTTTCAATTTGGTCCTAATTCATCCATTTTTCGTAGTTTCTAGATTATTCCACTCTTAAAATATTTACACTATTAGTCCTTCAAATTTTTCATATTTACACTTTAACCCTTCAAATTTTGAGTATTTACTCTTGGGCAACAAAACTTTTCTCACTTTGTCAATTTAATCCTTTCTTGAATTAATAAGTCATAATATACTTCCCAATGTTGACATAACTCAATATTACCCTTTTATCACTTTATTTCCTTATTTTATTATATCAATGATATTATCTTACTTTCTTCTTGTAGTAATTTTCGGTATTACATTTCTCTCCCCTTAAAATAAATTTTGTCCTCGAAATTTCCTTGTTTTATTTTGATCATGAACTTCATCATTTCTATATTCTTTCAATTATCCTTTTCTATTCATTCTTATCACTAACATTTTTAGTTTTATATCATTTTGTACTTTCTTTTCAATAATATTCTTCTTTTACTTAATCGAGTTCTTATTTTCTCTCTTTCTTCATAACCGTAAGTCCTTTCTTCATTTAGTTTTCTTAAAGTCATCTCTATCATTCTATAGTTCCTTCGTATATATTTACCTAGCTTAGTATTTGTATTCATTCTGTATCCTTTCATTTCACAATTTAGTTTTAATTCAATATTTCAAACATGAATCGAGGTAAACATTTACCTTGTAACGAAAATTATTTATCTTTTTAGAAGAGGCCCAAGATTAAATAGAATACTTAGGATATACAGAACTGATACAGAGGTGCATTATTATGCACTATTAAACAGAAAGCACAAAAGTATTATAAAGAGAACATAAATGTGCTAATAATCAGAGAGCACCGATGTGCTAATAATCAGAGAGCACGCTAAACTCCCTTAATATCCTAATAGTTCTAATCTCGTCTAGTTGGGCAAGTTATTTCATGCATGCATATCACTTTTACACTTTTCTCATAATGCTTTTACATGATTTACAATTTAATTCTTGTATCAATAATCCGTATATTTATATCTTATCTACCTTTAATACATGTATTATATTTCAAAATTCATTATTCATTCATAATTTACTAATAATCCATATCATGTACTTCACATATCACGTTTACATGTTTTGCAATTTAGTCATTAGCACAATATTTCTTGTAGCAAAACAATACACTTTCTAAATATGCATGCAAAACAGAACAATAACCGGTCATAAACCGACCAGACCAACAGGGCTTTCGTCTGACATTATAATTAGCTAACATTCTTACAACATAAGAACTCTATCGGAACTGAACAATTACACATACATATCTCTGAGAATAAAAGAATATATATAATATCCAGAAAAGATCATCATGTTCATTTCGACTGTAACCTTCACACACAGACATCTATACCACTTAATTATCATTTCTCTGACTAATTCTGTTATCACGAACCTCACGTTATTCCATTCACTAAAAAAAGGGCAAAATACCAAAAAAAAGCCACTTTTTTTTAAATTTACCGAAATGGGCCCGATATTTTATTATTTACCGAAATGGGCCCTTTTCCCCTAAATCGCGTCCACGTCACCGTGAAGTCAGGCGACATGCCAGGAAACTGCGGCCACGTCAGCGCGCTTTGCTGACGAGGCAACAAAGCGCACCACGAAAGTGCAATTTGTGTGCACGTCAGGAAAGCGCGCTGACGTGGCCGCGATTTGTTGCCACATAGCGTGCCCCTTGGGACGCGATTTCCCCGTTTTCCCTACGTTAGGTCTTTGGATTTTAGGGTTTAGGGTTTTTAGGGTTTTAGAAAAAAAAGTAAACAAATAAGGGATTAGGGTTTAGGGTTTCATAATTAAATTAATTATAATTTATTTAAAATTGGATTATGTTTCGTGTTTATGGGTTTTTAAGATAAAATCAAAACAGTATGCTTTACCAGAAGGAGTTTTGAAGTCGCGCCCACGTGTACGCGCTTTTGCTACAGTAGGCCTTCGAAAAATAATTTCGAGTTGATGTTTCTGAGCAAATACTATAAAAAATGCTTCAAGCAGGATGCTTTGTGAGAAGAAATTGTGAAATCGCGCCCTCGTGGACGCGCTTTTGCTACACTAGGTCCTGGAAGAAATAATTTCGAGTTGACGTTTCTGAGCAAATAGTTTAAAAAATGCTTCAAACAGGATGCTATTTGAGAAGAAATTAGAAATCGCGCCCTCGTGGACGCGCTTTTGCTACAGTAGGTCTTGGAAGAAATAATTTTGAGTTGACGTTTCTGAGCAAACAGTTTAAAAAAATGCTTCAAGCTGGATGCTATTTGAGAAGAATTTGTGAAATCGCGCCCTCGTGGACATGCTTTGCTACAGTAGGTCCTGGAAAAATAATTTTGAGTTGACTTTTTGAGCAAATGTTTAAAAAAACGCTTCTAGCATGTTTGGGTTGAGGATATAAATGAGGCAGAAAATGTTCTCAGAATGCATAAGTCACAACAGAAACAATTTAGAGTGGCTAAGAATGTTAGAGTTTCGAATATGAGTGAACGTATTAGTGCTGTTATTTACTATGATGGTGAGGTTTGCAACACCGAGAATGGTGTTGTTTTTTTGTCTGAGAATACCGTGCGACTGGTTTTTAACCAGAACATAGATTTGACAGAACTTCGTAAAAGAATTAGGCGTAAAATTTTTGGAATGACGCCAGTGAAAGTTCTGTCTATTACGTATCGATTTTTTTCTTCTGTTGCTCCGATGACTTATGACTCGTTCGACATAAAAGGTGCTCGTAGGTTGGAGGCAATGGTGCAGACTCATCTTGCTAGTGGAGCACCTTATATTGAGTTATATGTACAATTTACATCGCCAAATGATGTACTTGCGACCGATGTTTGAGATGTATACACGACCCGGCCGACACTTTCGGTTAGTGGGTTACAAAACACGAACAACCCATGTTCGATGGCGGTGTCGAATGCACATCCCCGCAAGACACTCTGTCGGTGGATGAGACATGTACGTCGGTGGCTCGTTGTTTGATGCTGGAAATACGTACTGGGGAACGGCATCAAGTTATAGTGGTTTGCAATCTACATCCAATTGGAGACGTTATAAAATGCCTAGAAGGAGGGATGATGTACTCCCTACGACGTCAACCGGTGAGGGGACCTCATACGTTGCAGATGATTGTGCGTTAGAAGATGAATTCGATGTGGATCCACCTCGAGAGTCCGGGCTCGATGGTGCAGAAGTTGGCTTATTTTCTGAACCGGAGCATATTCCAACAGAGCCTGAAGATGCTGAAAGGAGTTCAGATGAAGAAGAAAATCCACGATTCAGAGCATACTCACCTCCAGCCCATATGCATAATGTCGATCTATCTGCAGATGATGCATTAGAGTTTCCAGATCTACCACACCGGTTGCGTGACCGTACAAGTTCGGGAGCTAGATTCAGGTGAATCTGAAGTTGGTAATCAATTTACCAACAAGGATAGTTTTATTGGTGCATTGAAACAACGTAACATCAAAAACGGCGTTAACTACCACGTCGTTAAATCCAAATCTGATAAGTTTGAGGCGAAGTGTGCGGTGCAAGACGGCAGATGTTCTTGAAAAATCTACGCCTCCTTAAGGAAAATGACAGGGTTGTGAGAGATTAAAAAGTACAAAGGTCCACATACATGTACTCCAGGTACAGTATTGACGGTTTCTGAATAATACTGTTATTATGTAATATTGCATTATTTAATGTACTCCGTTTATAAGTGTTTCACAAGATCATCCCAAGATGAATTCAGCTATGTTAGCTAGCTTGATACTGCCCACGGTGAAAGCAGATCCTAGGACTTCAGTGCCGGTGTTAATTGCCAATATATGTAGCCAAGTGGGGTACACGCCCTCTTACTGCAAGGCTTGGATAGCTAAGCAAAATGCGTTGGAGAAGATGCATAGTGGGTGGGACGCCTCATATAATAAAATATGGCAGTGGTGTCAAGTGCTAGAGAGATACGTCCCAGGTGCCATCACAGACCTTGAAACGGAACATGCGTACTACAACGGCCGATTGCTACATAGATGCCAAGTGTTCAAATGCCTGTTTTGGACGTTTAAGCAATATCGAGATGTATTTCCATACTGCAAGCCATTGGTACAAATTGACGATACCTTTATGTTTGGTAGGTATACTTATCGACTATTGCTTGCAGTGGCACAGGATGGCGGTGAGAGAACTCTTCCAATTGCATTTGCAATAACACCGGGGGAGTCATCTGATGACTGGGATTTCTTTCTCTCTAGGTTAAGGAGTCATGTGTGCCCCCAACTTGATATCTGTGTTATTTCAGATCGGGGCGCTGGTATACTAGCTGTATTTGATCGACAGGGAAGCTTATGGCAGTGCACACACCATCGATATTGCCTAAGGCACGTTGCTTCCAACTACTACAAGCAATATCCATCTAAGAGCGAACGACGACAAGTGACCAACATTGGTATTTAGTGTCTATCTGTGTTCTTTAGTATGTCAATTTGAATTAGTGGTAAATGAATAAGTGGTATGTAATATTCGCTATGAACTTATATTGGCAGGGTATGAAGTAAATAAAGACCGTTTCCGCTAGATGTTGGCAAATTTACATTCAATTAATGGAGAAGGAGCGCACTACCTTTGCAACATACGTTTCGAATAGTGGGCACAAGCATACGACGGCGGCCTACGATATGGTCATATAACCTCAAACCTGGCTGAATGTATAAATTTTGTTCTAAAAGGAACGCACCATCTACCGATAACATCGGTTGTGCGAGAGACATATTTTCGTTTGGCGGCGCTATTTCCAAAGCGAGCAGCAAGTTATGCAGGCTAGATGCAGGGAGGCCATGTATGGCGCAGTAAGGTAGTTCAAGAAATTAACAAGGCCAAGGCGTGGGCGAACACCATGCACACAGTGTGTCACGATTGAGGCAACTTATGGTTTCGTGTGATAGAGTTTGGCGCACCGCACCAAGGTGTTGTTGGCGGGCAATATCATGTACACTTGCGAAATAGGACTTGCGATCGTGGATGTTTGATGCACTTCGTTATCCATGTGCTCATGTTATTGCAACTTGTAGGAAACTCGTCTCGATCCGATGAGCTATGTGGACGAAGTGTACAAATTAGAAAACATGTACAACGCTTTGGAGACACGTATTCCACGTGTCCCGGATGAATGTAAGTGGCACCAGTATCTCTTGCTCCTTTTAAGTCATTCGGATAGAGAATTGCGTCGCAAACCAAAGGGTCAACCTTGCTCGACTAGTATACGTAACAATATGGATATCCGAGAAACAGCCAGTGAACAGAAGTTGTGCGGATGGTGTAGGAATCCAGGCCATACAAGTCGATCATGCCCTAATCGCAATAGTTGAATGTAATTGTAAACAAATTATATTTTTTTCAATTATTAATTGATAATTGTATTAATTGTTAGTAAAATTATCAAATTATATCAAATTATTAATTGTTAGTACCACCAAAACATTTTTTCAAATCTAACATTATGTGAATGTAAAATTATTAATTGATAATTGTATTAATGGTTAGTAAAATTATCAAATTATATCAAATTATTAATTGTTAGTACCAGTCAAAACATTTTTCAAATCTAACATTATGTGAATTTAAAATCATTAATTGATAATTGTATTAATGGTTAGTAAAATTATCAAATTATATTTTAAGTTAAGGGTTAGGGTTTTAAAGTTAAGGGTTAGGGTTTTAAAGTTAAAGGTTAGGGTTTTTAAGTTAAGGGTTTAGTGTTTTTAGGTCAAGGATTTATGGTTTTTAAGTTAAGGGTTTAGGGTTTTAAAGTTAAGGGTATGGTTTTCAAGTTTAGGGTTTAGGGTTTTAAGTTAAGGGTTAGGGTTTTAAGTTAAGAGTTTAGGGTTTTAAAGTTAAATTTTAGGGTTTTAAAGTTAAAGGTTAGGGGTTTTTAAGTTAAGGGTTAGGGTTTTTAAGTTAAGGGTTTAGGGCTTTAAAGTTAAGGGTTTAAGGTTTTAAAGTTAAGAGTTATGGTTTTTAAGTTAAGGGTTTATGATTTTTAGGTTAAGGGTTTATGGTTTTAAGTTAAGGATTTAGGGTTTAAAAGTTAAGAGTTAGGGTTTTTAAGTTAAGGGTTTAGGGTTTTTAAGTTAAGGGTTTAAGGTTTTTAAGTTAAGGGTTAGGGTTTTTAAATTAAGGGTTACGGTTAGGGTTTTTAAGTCAAGGGTTAGGGTTTTTAAGTTAAGGGTCTTTAAGATCATACTAAAATATATAGTATTTAGGTACCAATAAAATAGTGTCATATTATCAAATTTTAAAAACATTGAAATATTGTTGTACACCTATTCGTATATGATATATTTTTTATTAAATAAACAAACATTTTTTTCTCTTATAATATTTTAATGATTTTTATTTTTAAAAATTTAATTGTCTTTTATTCTCGTAGCCCACCAATTTTTCATTCTCTTTTCATTTTTAATTTTCTATTTCAACTTTTAATTAAATACTAAAATTTGATAACATCAACAATGATGGTTATAAATTTTCAATTTTTAATTTTTGACAAAGGTTTTCTTAGTTTTTCTTAATTTTTAGTGGTTGATTTCAACTTCTTCTTTTTTACCTTAAATTTTCCTCTTAAGATTTTCACCGGTTTTCTTTGACAGAACTTCGTAAAAGAATTAGGCGTAAAATTTTTGGAATGACGCCAGTGAAAGTTCTGTCTATTACGTATCGATTTTTTTTTCTTCATTGTTCGATGACATATGACTCGTTCGACATAAAAGGTGCTCGTAGGTTGGAGGCAATGGTGCAGACTCATCTTGCTAGTGGAGCACCTTATATTGAGTTATATGTACAATTTACATCGCCAAATGATGTACTTGCGACCGATGTTTGAGATGTATACACGACCCCGGGCCGACACTCGGTTAGTGGGTTACAAAACACGGAACAACCCATGTTCGGTAGCGGTGTCGAATGCACATCCCCTGCAAGACACTCTGTCGGTGGATGAGACATGTACGTCGGTGGCTCGTTGTTTGATGCTGGAAATACGTACTGGGGAACGGCATCAAGTTATAGTGGTTTGCAATCTACATCCAATTGGAGACGTTATAAAATGCCTAGAAGGAGGGATGATGTACTCCCTACGACGTCAACCGGTGAGGGGATCTCATACGTTGCAGATGATTGTGCGTTAGAAGATGAATCCGATGTGGATCCACCTCGAGAGTCCGGGCTCGATGGTGCAGAAGTTGGCTTATTTTCTGAACCGGAGCATATTCGAACAGAGCCTGAAGATGCTGAAAGGAGTTCAGATGAAGAAGAAAATCCACGATTCAGAGCATACTCACCTCCAGCCCATATGCATAATGTCGATCTATCTGCAGATGATGCATTAGAGTTTCCAGATCTACCACACCGGTTGCGTGACCGTACAAGTTCGGAGCTAGATTCGGGTGAATCTGAAGTTGGTAATCAATTTACCAACAAGGATAGTTTTATTGGTGCATTGAAACAACATAACATCAAAAACGGCGTTAACTACCACGTCGTTAAATCCAAATCTGATAAGTTTGAGGCGAAGTGTACGGTGCAAGACGACACATGTTCTTGAAAAATCTACGCCTCCTTAAGGAAAATGACAGGGTTGTGAGAGATTAAAAAGTACAAAGGTCCACATACATGTACTCCAGGTATAGTATTGACGGTTTCTGAATAATACTGTTATTATGTAATGTTGCATTATTTAATGTACTCCGTTTATAAGTGTTTCACAAGATCATCCCAAGATGAATTCAGCTATGTTAGCTAGCTTGATACTGCCCACGGTGAAAGCAGATCCTAGGACTTCAGTGCCGGTGTTAATTGCCAATATCTGTAGCCAAGTGGGGTACACGCCCTCTTACTGCAAGGCTTGGATAGCTAAGCAAAATGCGTTGGAGAAGATGCATAGTGGGTGGGACGCCTCATATAATAAAATATGGCAGTGGTGTCAAGTGCTAGAGAGATACGTCCCAGGTGCCATCACAGACCTTGAAACGGAACATGCGTACTACAACGGCCGATTGCTACGTAGATGCCAAGTGTTCAAATGCCTGTTTTGGACGTTTAAGCAATATCGAGATGTATTTCCATACTGCAAGCCATTGGTACAAATTGACGATACCTTTATGTTTGGTAGGTATACTTATCGACTATTGCTTGCAGTGGCACAGGATGGCGGTGAGAGAACTCTTCCAATTGCATTTGCAATAACACTGGGGGAGTCATCTGATGACTGGGATTTCTTTCTCTCTAGGTTAAGGAGTCATGTGTGCCCCCAACTTGATATCTGTGTTATTTCAGATCGGGGCGCTGGTATACTAGCTGCATTTGATCGACAGGGAAGCTTATGGCAGTGCACACACCATCGATATTGCCTAAGGCACGTTGCTTCCAACTACTACAAGCAATATCCATCTAAGAGCGAACGACGACAAGTGACCAACATTGGTATTTAGTGTCTATCTGTGTTCTTTAGTATGTCAATTTGAATTAGTGGTAAATGAATAAGTGGTATGTAATATTCGCTATGAACTTATATTGGCAGGGTATGAAGTAAATAAAGACCGTTTCCGCTAGATGTTGGCAAATTTACATTCAATTAATGGAGAAGGAGCGACTACCTTTGCAACATACGTTTCGAATAGTGGGCACAAGCATACGATTTACGGCCTACGATATGGTCATATAACCTCAAACCTGGCTGAATGTATAAATTTTGTTCTAAAAGGAACGCACCATCTACCGATAACATCGGTTGTGCGAGAGACATATTTTCGTTTGGCGGCGCTATTTCCAAAGCGAGCAGCAAGTTATGCAGGCTAGATGCAGGGAGGCCATGTATGGCGCAGTAAGGTAGTTCAAGAAATTAACAAGGCCAAGGCGTGGGCGAACACCATGCACACAGTGTGTCACGATTGAGGCAACTTATGGTTTCGTGTGATAGAGTTTGGCAGACCGCACCAAGGTGTTGTTGGCGGGCAATATCATGTACACTTGCGAAATAGGACTTGCGACTGTGGGATGTTTGATGCACTTCGTTATCCATGTGCTCATGTTATTGCAGCTTGTAGGAAACTCTGTCTGGATCCGATGAGCTATGTGGACGAAGTGTACAAATTAGAAAACATGTACAACGTTTGGAGACACGTATTCCCACAGGTCCCAGATGAATGTAAGTGGCCGCCCGTATCTCTTGCTCCTTTTAAGCTGTTACCGGATAGAGAATTGCGTCGCAAACCAAAGGGTCAACCTTGCTCGACTAGTATACGTAACAATATGGATATGCGAGAAACAGCCAGTGAACAGAAGTTGTGCAAATGGTGTAGGAATCCAGGCCATACAAGTCGATCATGCCCTAATCGCAATAGTTGAATGTAATTGTAAACAAATTATATTTTTTTCAATTATTAATTGATAATTGTATTAATTGTTAGTAAAATTATCAAATTATATCAAATTATTAATTGTTAGTACCAGTCAAAACATTTTTTTCAAATCTAACATTATGTGAATGTAAAATTATTAATTGATAATTGTATTAATGGTTAGTAAAATTATCAAATTATATCAAATTATTAATTGTTAGTACCAGTCAAAACATTTTTCAAATCTAACATTATGTGAATTTAAAATCATTAATTGATAATTGTATTAATGGTTAGTAAAATTATCAAATTATATTTTAAGTTAAGGGTTAGGGTTTTAAAGTTAAGGGTTAGGGTTTTAAAGTTAAAGGTTAGGGTTTTTAAGTTAAGGGTTTAGTGTTTTTAGGTCAAGGATTTATGGTTTTTAAGTTAAGGGTTTAGGGTTTTAAAGTTAAGGGTATGGTTTTCAAGTTTAGGGTTTAGGGTTTTTAAGTTAAGGGTTAGGGGTTTTAAGTTAAGAGTTTAGGGTTTTAAAGTTAAATTTTAGGGTTTTAAAGTTAAAGGTTAGGGGTTTTTAAGTTAAGGGTTAGGGTTTTTAAGTTAAGGGTTTAGGGCTTTAAAGTTAAGGGTTTAAGGTTTTAAAGTTAAGAGTTATGGTTTTTAAGTTAAGGGTTTATGATTTTTAGGTTAAGGGTTTATGGTTTTAAGTTAAGGATTTAGGGTTTAAAAGTTAAGAGTTAGGGTTTTTAAGTTAAGGGTTTAGGGTTTTTAAGTTAAGGGTTTAAGGTTTTTAAGTTAAGGGTTAGGGTTTTTAAATTAAGGGTTACGGTTAGGGTTTTTAAGTCAAGGGTTAGGGTTTTTAAGTTAAGGGTCTTTAAGATCATACTAAAATATATAGTATTTAGGTACCAATAAAATAGTGTCATATTATCAAATTTTAAAACATTGAAATATTGTTGTACACCTATTCGTATATGATATATTTTTATTAAATAAACAAACATTTTTTCTCTTATAATATTTTAATGATTTTATTTTTAAAAATTTAATTGTCTTTTATTCTCGTGTAGCCCACCAATTTTTTATTCTCTTTTCATTTTTAATTTTCTATTTCAACTTTTAATTAAATACTAAAATTTGATAACATCAACAATGATGGTTATAAATTTTCAATTTTAATTTTTGACAAAGGTTTTCTTAGTTTTTCTTAATTTTAGTGGTTGATTTCAACTTCTTCTTTTTACCTTAAATTTTCCTCTTAAGATTTTCACCGGTTTTCTTTATCTATTAATTAATTTAGCATTTTCAATTTCCAATTGTTTTTATGTTCTTTTGTTGCATATTAGATTTAAGGTGTTCGTCTTTTAATAAAAAATAATTAATTTTAAATAACTCAATTAAAGTTATTTGAAAAAAGTAATTTAATTAAAATCAAATTAAATTTGGATAAGTGTATAATAATATTTGTACATTTTAAAAGTTGATAATGTGGTATTATTTTATTAATACCTAAAAATTATATATTTTAAGTATCTATATTGAAATATGGTTTGACCATTTATAAAGGAACAAAGTTGAGGTAAAGGTTGGCCTCACCTTTATATTGGCCTCACCTTTATAAATCTTAATTGTTGTATTGATGTTAAATAATGATGAAAAGGAGTGCAATTAAACTTGGTAAGAATTCGAAATTTGGTTAAAAAAATATCATTTACACCAACTTTTAGAGAAAAGATATAGTATTATTTTGTGATAAAATATATATTTTTCAATTTTACATAAAA